>NW_027514550.1:121896-183590 GCF_048772815.1 Callospermophilus lateralis | reverse complement strand
ATATGTTTTTTTACCCAATCTGGAATATCCTTGGTGGTAATGAGCAGTACACCAATCCCACTTGGCTCAGCAAATTTCGTTCTTCTCGGTTGAAGCATTCGTGTGCAATAAGAGTTTGAATTTTCAGGTTTGACTCTGTTTTCTCCTATATTGATACATGAATTTGGAACTCTAAATCAAGCACGGTTTGTGCTAGCACCTTTAAACTTGACACAAAAAAAAGTAGTTCTAAGTTCTATGTGTATGGTTTGTTTCCTCTTGAAGTAGCCCTAGGAGGGAGTGGCGAAACACACTTTCGTTTGAAACGGGTTGCCAAGCTTCCAAAAAACTACGAGTGTCCTGAAATCTCAGCATATGTTTTTTCACCCATTCTTGAAGATACTTGGTGATAATGAGCAGTACACCAATCCCACTGGGTTCAGCAAATTTCGTTCTTCTAGGTTGAAGCATTCGTTGGCAGTAAGAGTTTGAATTTTCAGGTTTCACTCTGTTTTCTCCTATATTGATAGATGGATTTGGAACTCCAAATCAAACACGGTTTGTGCTAGCCCCTTGAAACTTGACACAATAAAGTAGTTCTAAGTACTATGTATATGGTTTGTGTCCAATTGAAGTTTCCCTAGGAGGAAGTTGTGAAACACACTTTCGTTTGGAAGAGGTTGCCAAGCTTCCAAAATACTACATGTGTCCTGAAATGTCAGCATACGTTTTTTCACCCAATCTTGAAGATACTTGGTGGTACTGAGCAGTACACAAATCCCACTTGGCTCAGTAAATTTCATTCTTCTAGGTTGGAGCATTCGTTTGCAATAAGAGTTTCAATTTTCAGGTTTCACTCTGTTTTCTCCGGTATTGATACATGAATTTGGAACTCTAAATCAAGCACGGTTTGTGCTAGCCCCTTGAAACTTGACACAATAAATTAGTTCTAAGTTCTATGTGTATGGTTTGTGTCCAATTGAAGTTTCCCTAGGAGGGAGTGGTGAAACACACTTTCGTTTGGAAGAGTTTGCCAAGCTTCCAAAATACTACAAGTGTCCTGAAATCTCAGCATACGTTTTTTCACCCAATCTTGAAGATACTTGGTGGTAATGAGCAGTACACCAATCCCACTTGGCTCAGTAAATTTCATTCTTCTAGGTTGAAGCATTCGTTTGCAATAATAGTTTGAATTTTCAGGTTTCACTCTGTTTTCTCCTATATTGATACATGAATTTGGAACTCTAAATCAAGCACGGTTGTGCTAGCCCCTTGAAACTTGACACAATAAAGTAGTTCTAAGTTCTATCTGTATGGTTTGTTTCCTCTTGAAGTAGCCCTAGGAGGGAGTTGTGAAACACACTTTCGTTTGGAAGAGGTTGCCAAGCTTCCAAAATACTACGAGTGTCCTGAAATCTCAGCATATGTTTTTTCACCCAATCTTGAAGATACTTGGGGGTAATGAGCAGTACACCAATCCCACTTGGCTCAGCCAATTTCGTTCTTCTAGTTTGAAGCATTCGTTTGCAATAAGAGTTTGAGTTTTCAGGTTTCACTCTGTTTCCTCCTATATTGATACATGAATTTGGAACTCCAAATCAAACACGGTTTGTGCTAGCCCCGTGAAACTTGACACAATAAAGTAGTTCTAAGTTCTATCTGTATGGTTTGTTTCCTCTTGAAGTTGCCCTAGGAGGGAGTGGTGAAGCACACTTTCATTTGAAAGGGGTTGCCAAGCTTCCAAAAAACTACGAGTGTCCTGAAATCTCAGCATAGGTTTTTTCACCCAATCTTGAAGATACTTGGTGGTAATGAGCAGTACACCAATCCCATTTGGCTAAGCAAATTTCGTTCTTCTAGGTTGAAGCATTCGTTTTCAATAAAATTTTGAAATTTCGGGTTTCACGCTGTTTTCTCCTATATTTATACATGAATTTGGAACTCTAACTCAAACACGGTTTGTGCTAGCCCCTTGAAACTTGACACAATAAATTAGTTCTAAGTTCTATCTGTATGGTTTGTTTCCTCTTGAAGTTTCCCTAGGAGGGAATGGTGAAACACACTTTTGTTTGGAAGTGGTTGCCAAGCTTCCAAAATACTACGAGTGTCCTGAAATCTCAGCATATGTTTTTTCACCCAATCTTGAAGATACTTGGTAGTAAGGAGCAGTACACCATTCCACTTGGCTCAGCAAATTTCGTTATTCTAGGTTGAAGCATTCGTTTGCAATAACAGTTTGAATTTTCAGGTTTCACTCTGTTTTCTCCTATATTGATGCGTGAATTTGGAACTCTAAATCAAGAACGGTTTGTGCTAGCCCCTTGAAACTTGACACAATAAAGTAGTTCTATGTTCTATCTGTATGGTTTGTTTCCTCTTGAAGTTGCCTTAGGAGGGAGTGGTGAAACACACTTTCGTTTGAAAGAGGTTGCCAAGCTTCCAAAATACTAAGAGTGTCCTGAAATCTCAGCATATGTTTTTTACCCAATCTTGAATATCCTTGGTGGTAATGAGCAGTACACCAATCCCACTTGGCTCAGCAAATTTCGTTCTTCTAGGTTGAAGCATTCGTTGGCAGTAAGAGTTTGAATTTTCAGGTTTCACTCTGTTTTCTCCTATATTGATAGATGAATTTGGAACTCCAAATCAAACACGGTTTGTGCTAGCCCCTTGAAACTTGACACAATAAAGTAGTTCTAAGTTCTATCTGTATGGTTTGTTTCCTCTTGAAGTTGCCTTAGGAGGGAGTGGTGAAACACACTTTCGTTTGAAAGAGGTTGCCAAACTTCCAAAATACTATGAGTGTCCTGAAATCTCAGCATATGTTTTTATACCCAATCTTGAAGATCCATGGTGGTAATGAGCAGTACACCAATCCCACTTGGCTCAGCAAATTTCGTTCTTCTAGGTTGAAGCATTCGTGTGCAAAAAGAGTTTGAATTTTCAGGTTTCACTCTGTTTTCTCCTATATTGATAAATGAATTTGGAACTCTAAATCAAGAACGGTTTGTGCTAGCCCCTTGAAACTTGACAAAATAAAGTAGTTCTAAGTTCTATCTGTACGGTTTGTTTCCTCTTGAAGTTGCCCTAGGAGGGAGTGGTGAAGCACACTTTCGATTGAAAGGGGTTGCCAAGCTTCCAAAATCTACGAGTGTCCTGAAATCTCAGCATAGTTTTTTTCACCCAATCTTGAAGATACTTGGTGGTAATGAGCAGTACACCAATCCCACTTGGCTAAGCAAATTTCGTTCTTCTAGGTTGAAGCATTCGTTTTCAATAAATTTTGAAATTTCGGGTTTCACGCTGTTTGCTCCTATATTTATACATGAATTTGGAACTCTAACTCAAACACGGTTTGTGCTAGCCCCTTGAAACTTGACACAATAAAGTAGTTCTAAGTTCTATCTGTACGGTTTGTTTCCTCTTGAAGTTGCCCTAGGAGGGAGTGGTGAAGCACACTTTCGATTGAAAGGGGTTGCCAAGCTTCCAAAATACTACGAGTGTCCTGAAATCTCAGCATATGTTTTTTCACCCAATCTTGAAGATACTTGGTGGTAATGAGCAGTACACCAATCCCACTTGGCTCAGAAAATTTCGTTCTTCTAGGTTGAAGCATTCGTTTCCAATAAGAGTTTGAATTTTCAGGTTTCACTCTGTTTTCTCTTATATTGATACATGAATTTGGAACTCTAAATCAAGCACGGATTGTGCTAGCCCGTTGAAACTTCACACAATAAAGTAGTTCTAAGTTCTATGTGTATGGTTTGTGTCCAATTGAAGTTTCCCTAGGAGGGAGTTGTGAAACACACTTTCGTTTGGAAGAGTTTGCCAAGCTTCCAAAATACTACAAGTGTCCTGAAATCTCAGCATACGTTTTTTCACCCAGTCTTGAAGATACTTGGTGGTAATGAGCAGTACACCAATCCCACTTGGCTCAGTAAATTTCATTCTTCTAGGTTGGAGCATTCGTTTGCAATAATAGTTTGAATTTTCAGGTTTCACTCTGTTTTCTCCTATATTGATACATGAATTTGGAACTCTAAATCAAGCACGGTTGTGCTAGCCCCTTGAAACTTGACACAATAAAGTAGTTCTAAGTTCTATCTGTACGGTTTGTTTCCTCTAGAAGTTGCCCTAGGAGGGAGTGGTAAAGCACACTTTCGATTGAAAGGGGTTGCCAAGCTTCCAAAATACTACGAGTGTCCTGAAATCTCAGCATATGTTTTTTCACCCAATCTTGAAGATACTTGGGGGTAATGAGCAGAACACCAATCCCACTGGGTTCAGCAAATTTCGTTCTTCTAGGTTGAAGCATTCGTTGGCAGTAAGAGGTTGAATTTTCAGGTTTCACTCTGTTTTCTCCTATATTGATACATGAATTTGGAACTCTAAATCAAGCATAGTTTGTGCTAGCCCCTTGAAACTTGACACAATAAAGTAGTTCTAAGTTCTATCTGTATGGTTTCTTTCCTCTTGAAGTTGCCTTAGGAGGGAGTGGTGAAACACACTTTCGTTTGAAAGAGGTTGCCAAGCTTCCAAAATACTACGAGTGTCCTGAAATCTCAGCATATGTTTTTTTACCCAATCTGGAATATCCTTGGTGGTAATGAGCAGTACACCAATCCGACTTGGCTCAGCAAATTTCGTTCTTCTCGGTTGAAGCATTCGTGTGCAATAAGAGTTTGAATTTTCAGGTTTGACTCTGTTTTCTCCTATATTGATACATGAATTTGGAACTCTAAATCAAGCACGGTTTGTGCTAGCACCTTTAAACTTGACACAAAAAAAGTAGTTCTAAGTTCTATGTGTATGGTTTGTTTCCTCTTGAAGTAGCCCTAGGAGGGAGTGGCGAAACACACTTTCGTTTGAAACGGGTTGCCAAGCTTCCAAAAAACTACGAGTGTCCTGAAATCTCAGCATATGTTTTTTCACCCATTCTTGAAGATACTTGGTGATAATGAGCAGTACACCAATCCCACTGGGTTCAGCAAATTTCGTTCTTCTAGGTTGAAGCATTCGTTGGCAGTAAGAGTTTGAATTTTCAGGTTTCACTCTGTTTTCTCCTATATTGATAGATGGATTTGGAACTCCAAATCAAACACGGTTTGTGCTAGCCCCTTGAAACTTGACACAATAAAGTAGTTCTAAGTACTATGTATATGGTTTGTGTCCAATTGAAGTTTCCCTAGGAGGAAGTTGTGAAACACACTTTCGTTTGGAAGAGGTTGCCAAGCTTCCAAAATACTACATGTGTCCTGAAATGTCAGCATACGTTTTTTCACCCAATCTTGAAGATACTTGGTGGTACTGAGCAGTACACAAATCCCACTTGGCTCAGTAAATTTCATTCTTCTAGGTTGGAGCATTCGTTTGCAATAAGAGTTTCAATTTTCAGGTTTCACTCTGTTTTCTCCGGTATTGATACATGAATTTGGAACTCTAAATCAAGCAAGGTTTGTGCTAGCCCCTTGAAACTTGACACAATAAATTAGTTCTAAGTTCTATGTGTATGGTTTGTGTCCAATTGAAGTTTCCCTAGGAGGGAGTGGTGAAACACACTTTCGTTTGGAAGAGTTTGCCAAGCTTCCAAAATACTACAAGTGTCCTGAAATCTCAGCATACGTTTTTTCACCCAATCTTGAAGATACTTGGTGGTAATGAGCAGTACACCAATCCCACTTGGCTCAGTAAATTTCATTCTTCTAGGTTGGAGCATTCGTTTGCAATAATAGTTTGAATTTTCAGGTTTCACTCTGTTTTCTCCTATATTGATACATGAATTTGGAACTCTAAATCAAGCACGGTTGTGCTAGCCCCTTGAAACTTGACACAATAAAGTAGTTCTAAGTTCTATCTGTATGGTTTGTTTCCTCTTGAAGTAGCCCTAGGAGGGAGTTGTGAAACACACTTTCGTTTGGAAGAGGTTGCCAAGCTTCCAAAATACTACGAGTGTCCTGAAATCTCAGCATATGTTTTTTCACCCAATCTTGAAGATACTTGGGGGTAATGAGCAGTACACCAATCCCACTTGGCTCAGCCAATTTCGTTCTTCTAGGTTGAAGCATTCGTTTGCAATAAGAGTTTGAGTTTTCAGGTTTCACTCTGTTTCCTCCTATATTGATACATGAATTTGGAACTCCAAATCAAACACGGTTTGTGCTAGCCCCGTGAAACTTGACACAATAAAGTAGTTCTAAGTTCTATCTGTATGGTTTGTTTCCTCTTGAAGTTGCCCTAGGAGGGAGTGGTGAAGCACACTTTCATTTGAAAGGGGTTGCCAAGCTTCCAAAAAACTACGAGTGTCCTGAAATCTCAGCATAGGTTTTTTCACCCAATCTTGAAGATACTTGGTGGTAATGAGCAGTACACCAATCCCATTTCCCTAAGCAAATTTCGTTCTTCTAGGTTGAAGCATTCGTTTTCAATAAAATTTTGAAATTTCGGGTTTCACGCTGTTTTCTCCTATATTTATACATGAATTTGGAACTCTAACACAAACACGGTTTGTGCTAGCCCCTTGAAACTTGACACAATAAATTAGTTCTAAGTTCTATCTGTATGGTTTGTTTCCTCTTGAAGTTTCCCTAGGAGGGAGTGGTGAAACACACTTTTGTTTGGAAGTGGTTGCCAAGCTTCCAAAATACTACGAGTGTCCTGAAATCTCAGCATATGTTTTTTCACCCAATCTTGAAGATACTTGGTAGTAAGGAGCAGTACACCAATCCCACTTGGCTCAGCAAATTTCGTTATTCTAGGTTGAAGCATTCGTTTGCAATAACAGTTTGAATTTTCAGGTTTCACTCTGTTTTCTCCTATATTGATGCGTGAATTTGGAACTCTAAATCAAGAACGGTTTGTGCTAGCCCCTTGAAACTTGACACAATAAAGTAGTTCTAAGTTCTATGTGTATGGTTTGTTTCCTCTTCAAGTAGCCCTAGGAGGGAGTGGTGAAACACACTTTCGTTTGAAACGGGTTGCCAAGCTTCCAAAATACTACGAGTGTCCTGAAATCTCAGCATATGTTTTTTCACCCATTCTTGAAGATACTTGGTGATAATGAGCAGTACACCAATCCCACTGGGTTCAGCAAATTTCGTTCTTCTAGGTTGAAGCATTCGTTGGCAGTAAGAGTTTGAATTTTCAGGTTTCACTCTGTTTTCTCCTATATTGATAGATGAATTTGGAACTCCAAATCAAACACGGTTTGTGCTAGCCCCTTGAAACTTGACACAATAAAGTAGTTCTAAGTTCTATCTGTATGGTTTGTTTCCTCTTGAAGTTGCCTTAGGAGGGAGTGGTGAAACACACTTTCGTTTGAAAGAGGTTGCCAAACTTCCAAAATACTATGAGTGTCCTGAAATCTCAGCATATGTTTTTATACCCAATCTTGAAGATCCATGGTGGTAATGAGCAGTACACCAATCCCACTTGGCTCAGCAAATTTCGTTCTTCTAGGTTGAAGCATTCGTGTGCAAAAAGAGTTTGAATTTTCAGGTTTCACTCTGTTTTCTCCTATATTGATAAATGAATTTGGAACTCTAAATCAAGAACGGTTTGTGCTAGCCCCTTGAAACTTGACAAAATAAAGTAGTTCTAAGTTCTATCTGTACGGTTTGTTTCCTCTTGAAGTTGCCCTAGGAGGGAGTGGTGAAGCACACTTTCGATTGAAAGGGGTTGCCAAGCTTCCAAAATCTACGAGTGTCCTGAAATCTCATCATAGTTTTTTTCACCCAATCTTGAAGATACTTGGTGGTAATGAGCAGTACACCAATCCCACTTGCCTAAGCAAATTTCGTTCTTCTAGGTTGAAGCATTCGTTTTCAATAAAATTTTGAAATTTCGGGTTTCACGCTGTTTGCTCCTATATTTATACATGAATTTGGAACTCTAACTCAAACACGGTTTGTGCTAGCCCCTTGAAACTTGACACAATAAAGTAGTTCTAAGTTCTATATGTACGGTTTGTTTCCTCTTGAAGTTGCCCTAGGAGGGAGTGGTGAAGCACACTTTCGATTGAAAGGGGTTGCCAAGCTTCCAAAATACTACGAGTGTCCTGAAATCTCAGCATATGTTTTTTCACCCAATCTTGAAGATACTTGGTGGTAATGAGCAGTACACCAATCCCACTTGGCTCAGCAAATTTCGTTCTTCTAGGTTGAAGCATTCGTTTCCAATAAGAGTTTGAATTTTCAGGTTTCACTCTGTTTTCTCTTATATTGATACATGAATTTGGAACTCTAAATCAAGCACGGATTCTGCTAGCCCGTTGAAACTTCACACAATAAAGTAGTTCTAAGTTCTATGTGTATGGTTTGTGTCCAATTGAAGTTTCCCTAGGAGGGAGTTGTGAAACACACTTTCGTTTGGAAGAGTTTGCCAAGCTTCCAAAATACTACAAGTGTCCTGAAATCTCAGCATACGTTTTTTCACCCAGTCTTGAAGATACTTGGTGGTAATGAGCAGTACACCAATCCCACTTGGCTCAGTAAATTTCATTCTTCTAGGTTGGAGCATTCGTTTGCAATAACAGTTTGAATTTTCAGGTTTCACTCTGTTTTCTCCTATATTGATACATGAATTTGGAACTCTAAATCAAGCACGGTTGTGCTAGCCCCTTGAAACTTGACACAATAAAGTAGTTCTAAGTTCTATCTGTATGGTTTGTTTCCTCTTGAAGTAGCCCTAGGAGGGAGTTGTGAAACACACTTTCGTTTGGAAGAGGTTGCCAAGCTTCCAAAATACTACGAGTGTCCTGAAATCTCAGCATATGTTTTTTCACCCAATCTTGAAGATACTTGGGGGTAATGAGCAGTACACCAATCCCACTTGGCTCAGCCAATTTCGTTCTTCTAGGTTGAAGCATTCGTTTGCAATAAGAGTTTGAGTTTTCAGGTTTCACTCTGTTTCCTCCTATATTGATACATGAATTTGGAACTCCAAATCAAACACGGTTTGTGCTAGCCCCGTGAAACTTGACACAATAAAGTAGTTCTAAGTTCTATCTGTACGGTTTGTTTCCTCTTGAAGTTGCCCTAGGAGGGAGTGGTGAAGCACACTTTCATTTGAAAGGGGTTTCCAAGCTTCCAAAAAACTACGAGTGTCCTGAAATCTCAGCATAGGTTTTTTCACCCAATCTTGAAGATACTTGGTGGTAATGAGCAGTACACCAATCCCACTTGGCTAAGCAAATTTCGTTCTTCTAGGTTGAAGCATTCGTTTTCAATAAAATTTTGAAATTTAGGGTTTCACGCTGTTTTCTCCTATATTTATACATGAATTTGGAACTCTAACTCAAACACGGTTTGTGCTAGCCCCGTGAAACTTGACACAATAAATTAGTTCTAAGTTCTATCTGTATGGTTTGTTTCCTCTTGAAGTTTCCCTAGGAGGGAGTGGTGAAACACACTTTCGTTTGGAAGTGGTTGCCAAGCTTCCAAAATACTACGAGTGTCCTGAAATCTCAGCATATGTTTTTTCACCCAATCTTGAAGATACTTGGTAGTAAGGAGCAGTACACCAATCCCACTTGGCTCAGCAAATTTCGTTCTTCTAGGTTGAAGCATTCGTTGGCAGTAAGAGTTTGAAATTTGAGGTTTCACTCTGTTTTCTCCTATATTGATAGATGAATTTGGAACTCCAAATCAAACACGGTTTGTGCTAGCCCCTTGAAACTTGACACAATAAAGTAGTTCTAAGTTCTATCTGTATGGTTTGTGTCCAATTGAAGTTTCCCTAGGAGGGAGTGGTGAAACACACTTTCGTTTGGAAGAGGTTGCCAAGCTTCCAAAATACTACGAGTGTCCTGAAATCTCAGCATATGTTTTTATACCCAATCTTGAAGATCCTTGGTGGTAATGAGCAGTACACCAAGCCCACTTGGCTCAGCAAATTTCGTTCTTCTAGGTTGAAGCATTCGTTTGCAATAAGAGTTTGAATTTTCAGGTTTCACTCTGTTTTCTCCTATATTGATACGTGAATTTGGAACTCTAAATCAAGAACGGTTTGTGCTAGCCCCTTGAAACTTGACACAATAAAGTAGTTCTAAGTTCTATCTGTATGGTTTGTTTCCTCTTGAAGTTGCCTTAGGAGAAAGTGGTGAAACACACTTTCGTTTGAAAGAGGTTGCCAAGCTTCCAAAATACTACGAGTGTCCTGAAATCTCAGCATATGTTTTTTTACCCAATCTTGAATATCCTTGGTGGTAATGAGCAGTACACCAATCCCACTTGGCTCAGCAAATTTCGTTCTTCTAGGTTGAAGCATTCGTGTGCAATAAGAGTTTGAATTTTCAGGTTTCACTCTGTTTTCTCCTATATTGATGCGTGAATTTGGAACTCTAAATCAAGCACGGTTTGTGCTAGCCCCTTGAAACTTGACACAATAAAGTAGTTCTAAGTTCTATGTGTATGGTTTGTTTCCTCTTGAAGTAGCCCTAGGAGGGAGTGGTGAAACACACTTTCGTTTGAAACGGGTTGCCAAGCTTCCAAAATACTACGAGTGTCCTGAAATCTCAGCATATGTTTTTTTCACCCAATCTTGAAGATACTTGGTGATAATGAGCAGTACACCAATCCCACTTGGCTCAGCAAATTTCGTTCTTCTAGGTTGAAGCATTCGTGTGCAATAAGAGTTTGAATTTTCAGGTTTCACTCTGTTTTCTCCTATATTGATACATGAATTTGGAACTCTAAATCAAGAACGGTTTGTGCTAGCCCCTTGAAACTTGACACAATAAAGTAGTTCTAAGTTCTATCTGTACAGTTTGATTCCTCTTGAAGTTGCCCTAGGAGGGAGTGGTGAAGCACACTTTCGTTTGAAAGGGGTTGCCAAGCTTCCAAAAAACTACGAGTGTCCTGAAATCTCAGCATGTGTTTTTTCACCCAATCTTGAAGATACTTGGTGGTAATGAGCAGTACACCAATCCCACTTGGCTAAGCAAATTTCGTTCTTCTAGGTTGAAGCATTCGTTTTCAATAAAATTTTGAAATTTCGGGTTTCACGCTGTTTTCTCCTATATTTATACATGAATTTGGAACTCTAACTCAAACACGGTTTGTGCTAGCCCCTTGAAACTTGACACAATGAAGTAGTTCTACGTTCTATCTGTACGGTTTGTTTCCTCTTGAAGTTGCCCTAGGAGGGAGTGGTGAAGCACACTTTCGATTGAAAGGGGTTGCCAAGCTTCCAAAATACTACGAGTGTCCTGAAATCTCAGCATACGTTTTTTCACCCAATCTTGAAGATACTTGGGGGTAATTAGCAGAACACCAATTTCACTGGGTTCAGCAAATTTCGTTCTTCTAGGTTAAAGCATTCGTTGGCAGTAAGAGTTTGAATTTTCAGGTTTCACTCAGATTTCTCCTATATTGATAGATAAATTTGGAACTCCAAATCAAACACGGTTTGTGCTAGCCCCTTGAAACTTGACACAATAAAGTAGTTCTAAGTTCTATCTGTTCGGTTTGTTTCCTCTTGAAGTTGCCCTAGGAGGGAGGGGTGAAGCACACTTTCGATTGAAAGCTGTTGCGAAGCTTCCAAAAAACTACGAGTGTCCTGAAATCTCAGCATATGTTTTTTCAAGCAATCTTGAAGATACTTGGTGGTAATGAGCAGTACACCAATCCCACTTGGATCAGCAAATTTCGTTCTTCTAGGTTGAAGCATTCGTGTGAAATAAGAGTTTAAATTTTCAGGTTTCACTCTGTTTTCTCCTATATTGATACATGAATTTGGAACTCTGAATCAAGCACGGTTTGTGCTAGCCCCTTGAAACTTGACACAATAAAGTAGTTCTAAGTTCTATGTGTATGGTTTGTTTCCTCTTGAAGTTGCCCTAGGAGGGAGTGGTGAAGCACACTTTCGATTGAAAGGGGTTGCCAAGCTTCCAAAATACTACAAGTGTCCTGAAATCTCAGCATATGTTTTTTCACCCAATCTTGAAGATACTTGGGGGTAATAAGCAGTACACCAATCCCACTTGACTCAGCAAATTTCGTTCTTCTAGGTTGAAGCATTCGTTTGCAATAAGAGTTTGAGTTTACAGGTTTCACTCTGTTTTCTCCTATATTGATACATGAATTTGGACCTCTAAATCAAGCACGGTTTGTGCTAGCCCCGTGAAACTTGACACAAAAATGTAGTTCTAAGTTCTATCTGTACGGTTTGTTTCCTCTTGAAGTTGCCCTAGGAGGGAGTGGTGAAGCACACTTTCATTTGAAAGGGGTTGCCAAGCTTCCAAAAAACTACGAGTGTCCTGAAATCTCAGCATATGTTTTTTCACCCAATCTTGAAGATACTTGGTGGTAATGAGGAGTACACCAATCCCACTTGGGTAAGAAAATTTCGTGCTTCTAGGTTGAAGCATTCGTTTTCAATAAAATTTTGAAATTTTGGGTTTCACGCTGTTTTCTCCTATATTTATACATGAATTTGGAACTCTAACTCAAACACGGTTTGTGCTAGCCCCTTGAAACTTGACACACTAAATTAGTTCTAAGTTCTATCTGTATGGTTTGTTTCCTCTTGAAGTTTCCCTAGGAGGGAGTGGTAAAACACACTTTGGTTTGAAAGAGGTTGCCAAGCTTCCAAAATACTACGAGTGTCCTGAAATCTCAGCATATGTTTTTTTACCCAATCTTGAATATCCTTGGTGGTAATGAGCAGTACACCAATCCCACTTGGCTCAGCAAATTTCGTTCTTCTAGGTTGAAGCATTCGTGTGCAATAAGAGTTTGAATTTTCAGGTTTCACTCTGTTTTCTCCTATATTGATAGATGAATTTGGAACTATAAATCAAGCACGGTTTATGCTAGCCCCTTGAAACTTGACACAATAAAGTAGTTCTAAGTTCTATCTGTTTGGTTTGTTTCCTCTTGAAGTTGCCTTAGGAGCTAGTGGTGAAACACACTTTCGTTTGAAAGTGGTTGCCAAGCTTCCAAAATACTATGAGTGTCCTGAAATCTCAGCCTATGTTTTTATACCCAATCTTGTAGATCCTTGGTGGTAATGAGCAGTACACCAATCCCACTTGGCTCAGCAAATTTCGTTCTTCTAGGTTGAAGCATTCGTTGGCAGTAAGAGTTTGAATTTTCAGGTCTCACTCTGTTTTCTCCTATATTGATAGATGAATTTGGAACTCCAAATCAAACACGGTTTGTGCTAGCCCCTTGAGACTTGACACAATAAAGTAGTTCTAAGTTCTATCTGTATGGTTTGTTTCCTCTTGAAGTTGCCTTAGGAGGGAGTGGTGAAACACACTTTCATTTGAAAGAGGTTGCCAAGCTTCCAAAATACTATGAGTGTCCTGAAATCTCAGCCTATGTTTTTATACCCAATCTTGTAGATCCTTGGTGGTAATGAGCAGTACACCAAACCCACTTGGCTAAGCAAATTTCGTTCTTCTAGGTTGAAGCATTCGTGTGCAATAAGAGTTTGAATTTTCAGGTTTCACTCTGTTTTCTCCTATATTGATAAATGAATTTGGAACTCTAAATCAAGAACGGTTTGTGCTAGCCCCTTGAAACTTGACACAATAAAGTAGTTCTAGGTTCTATCTGTACGGTTTGATTCCTCTTGAAGTTGCCCTAGGAGGGAGTGGTGAAGCACACTTTCGTTTGAAAGGGGTTTCCAATCTTCCAAAAAACTACGAGTGTCCTGAAATCTCAACATGTGTTTTTTCACCCAATCTTGAAGATACTTGGTGGTAATGAGCAGTACACCAATCCCACTTGGCTCAGCAAATTTCGTTCTTCTAGGTTGAACTATTCGTGTGCAATAAGAGTTTGAATTTTCAGGTTTCACTCTGTTTTCTCCTATATTGATACATGAATTTGGAACTCTGAATCAAGCACGGTTTGTGCTAGCCCCTTGAAACTTGACACAATAAATTAGTTCTAAGTTCTATGTGTATGGTTTGTTTCCTCTTGAAGTAGCCCTAGGAGGGAGTGGTGAAACACACTTTCGTTTGAAAAGGGTTGCCAAGCTTCCAAAAAACTACGAGTGTCCTGAAATATCAGCATATGTTTTTTCACCCATTCTTGAAGATACTTGGTGATAATGAGCAGTACACCAAGCCCACTGGGTTCAGCAAATTTCGTTCTTCTAGGTTGAAGCATTCGTGTGCAATAAGAGTTTGAATTTTCAGGTTTTACTCTGTTTTCTCCTTTATTGATAGATGGATTTGGAACTCCAAATCAAACACGGTTTGTGCTAGCCTTTTGAAACTTGACACAATAAAGTACTTCTAAGTTCTATGTGTATGGTTTGTGTCCAATTGAAGTTTCCCTAGGAGGGAGTTGAGAAACACACTTTCGTTTGGAAGAGGTTTCCAAGCTTCCAAAATAGTACAAGTGTCCTGAAATCTCAGCATACGTTTTTTCACCCAATCTTGAATATCCTTGGTGGTAATGAGCAGTACACCAATCCCACTTGGCTCAGTAAATTTCATTCTTCTAGGTTGGAGCATTCATTTGCAATAAGAGTTTGAATTTTCAGGTTTCACTCTCTTTTCTCCTATATTGATACATGAATTTGGAACTCTAAATCAATCACGGTTTGTGCTAGCCCCTTGAAACTTGACACAATAAAGTAGTTCTACGTTCTATCTGTATGGTTTGTTTCCTCTTGAAGTAGCCCTAGGAGGGAGTTGTGAAACACACTTTCGTTTGGAAGAGGTTGCCAAGCTTTCAAAATACTACGAGTGTCCTGAAATCTCAGCATATGTTTTTTCACCCAATCTTGAAGATACTTGGGGGTTATGAGCAGTACACCAATCCCACTTGACTCAGCAAATTTCGTTCTTCTAGGTTGAAGCATTCGTTTGCAATAAGAGTTTGAGTTTTCAGGTTTCACTCTGTTTTCTCCTATATTGATACATGAATTTGGAACTCTAAATCAAAAACGGTTTGTGCTAGCCCCGTGAAACTTGACACAACAAAGTAGTTCTAAGTTCTATCTGTACGGTTTGTTTCCTCTTGAAGTTGCCTAGGAGGGAGTGGTGAAGCACACTTTCATTTGAAAGGGGTTGCCAAGCTTCCAAAAAACTACGAGTGTCCTTAAATCTCAGCATAGGTTTTTTCACCCAATCTTGAAGATACTTGGTGGTAATGAGCAGTACACCAATCCCACTTGGCTAAGCAAATTTCGTTCTTCTAGGTTGAAGCATTCGTTTTCAATAAAATTTTGAAATTTCTGGTTTCACGCTGTTTTCTCCTATATTTATACATGAATTTGGAACTCTAACTCAAGCACGGTTTGTGCTAGCCCCTTGAAACTTGACACAATAAATTAGTTCTAAGTTCTATCTGTATGGTTTGTTTCCTCTTGAAGTTTCCCTAGGAGGGAGTGGTGAAACACACTTTCGTTTGGAAGAGGTTGTCAAGCTTCCAAAATACTACGAGTGTCCTGAAATCTCAGCATATGTTTTTTCACCCAATCTTGAAGTTACTTTGTGGTAATGAGCAGTGCACCAAGCCCACTTGGCTCAGCAAATTTCGTTCTTCTAGGTTGAAGCATTCGTTGGCAATAAGAGTTTGAATTTTCAGGTTTCACTCTGTTTTCTCCTATATTGATACGTGAATTTGGAACTCTAAATCAAGAACGGTTTGTGCTAGCCCCTTGAAACGTGACACAATAAAGTAGTTCTAAGTTCTATGTGTATGGTTTGTTTCCTCTTGAAGTTGCCTTAGGAGAAAGTGGTGAAACACACTTTCGTTTGAAAGAGGTTGCCAAGCTTCCAAAATACTACGAGTGTCCTGAAATCTCAGCATATGTTTTTTTACCCAATCTCGAAAATCATTGGTGGTAATGAGCAGTACACCAATCCCACTTGGCTCAGCAAATTTCGTTCTTCTAGGTTGAAGCATTCGTTGGCAGTAAGAGTTTGAATTTTCAGGTTTCACTCTGTTTTCTCCTATATTGATAGATGAATTTGGAACTCCAAATCAAACACGGTTTGTGCTAGCCCCTTGAAACTTGACACAATAAAGTAGTTCTAAGTTCTATCTGTATGGTTTGTTTCCTCTTGAAGTTGCCTTAGGAGGGAGTGGTGAAACACACTTTCGTTTGAAAGAGGTTGCCAAGCTTCCAAAATACTATGAGTGTCCTGAAATCTCAGCATATGTTTTTATACCCAATCTTGAAGATCCTTGGTGGTAATGAGCAGTACACCAATCCCACTTGGCTCAGCAAATTTCGTTCTTCTAGGTTGAAGCATTCGTTGGCAGTAAGAGTTTGAACTTTCAGGTTTCACTCTGTTTTCTCCTATATTAATAGATGAATTTGGAACACCAAATCAAACACGGTTTGTGCTAGCCCCTTGAAACTTCACACAATAAAGTAGTTCTAAGTTCTATCTGTACGTTTTGATTCCTCTTGAAGTTGCCCTAGGAGGGAGAGGTGAAGCACACTTTCCTTTGAAAGGGGTTGCCAAGCTTCCAAAAAACTACGAGTGTAATGAAATCTAAGCATGTGTTTTTTCACCCAATCTTGAAGATACTTGGTGGTAATGAGGAGTACACCAATCCCACTTGGCTAAGCGAATTTCGTTCTTCTAGGTTGAAGCATTCGTTTTCAATAAAATTTTGAAATTTCGGGTTTCACGCTGTTTTCTCCTATATTTATACATGAATTTGGAACTCTAAATCAAGCATGGATTGTGCTAGCCCCTTGAAACCTGACACAATAAAGTAGTTCTAAGTTCTATGTGTATGGTTTGTTTCCTCTTGAAGTAGCCCTAGGAGGGAGTGGTGAAACACACTTTCGTTTGAAACGGGTTGCCAAGCTTCCAAAAAACTACGAGTGTCCTGAAATCTCAGCATATGTTTTTTCACCCAATCTTGAAGATACTTGGTGATAATGAGCAGTACACCAATCCCACTGGGTTCAGCAAATTTCGTTCTTCTAGGTTGAAGCATTCGTTGGCCGTAAGAGGTTGAATTTTCAGGTTTCACTCTGTTTTCTCCTATATTGATAGATGGATTTGGAACTCCAAATCAAACACGGTTTGTGCTAGCCCCTTGAAACTTGACACAATAAAGTAGTTCTAAGTTCTATCTGTATGGTTTGTTTCCTCTTGAAGTTGCCTTAGGAGGGAGTGTTGAAACACACTTTCGTTTGAAAGAGGTTGCCAAGCTTCCAAAATACTACGAGTGTCCTGAAATCTCAGCATATGTTTTTTTACCCAATCTTGAATATCCTTGGTCGTAATGAGCAGTACACAAATCCCACTTGGCTCAGCAAATTTCGTTCTTCTAGGTTGAAGCATTCGTGTGCAATAAGTGTTTGAATTTTCAGGTTTCACTCTGTTTTCTCCTATATTGATACATGAATTTGGAACTCTAAATCAAGCACGGTGTGTGCTAGCCCCTTGAAACTTGACACAATAAAGTAGTTCTAAGTTCTATCTGTACGGTTTGTTTCCTCTTGAAGTTGCGCTAGGAGGGAGTGGTGAAGCACACTTTCGATTGAAAGGGGTTGCCAAGTTTCCAAAATACTACGAGTGTCCTGAAATCTCAGCATATGTTTTTTCACCCAATCTTGAAGATACTTGGGGGTAATGAGAAGTACACCAATCCCACTGGGTTCAGCAAATTTCGTTCTTCTAGGTTGAAGCATTCGTTGGAAGTAAGAGTTTGAATTTTCAGGTTTCACTGTGTTTTCTCCTATATTGATAGATGAATTTGGAACTCCAAATCAAACACGGTTTGTGCTAGCCCCTTGAAACTTGACACAATAAAGTAGTTCTATGTTCTATCTGTTCGGTTTGTTTCCTCTTGAAGTTGCCCTAGGAGGGTGTGGTGAAGCACACTTTCGTTTGAAAGGTGTTGCCAAGCTTCCAAAAAACTACGAGTGTCCTGAAATCTCAGCATATGTTTTTTAACCCAATATTGAAGATACTTGGTGGTAATGAGCAGTACACCAATCCCAGTTGGCTCAGCAAATTTCGTTCTTCTAGGTTGAAGCATTCGTTTCCAATAAGAGTTTGAATTTTCATGTTTCACTCTGTTTTCTCTTATATTGATACATGAATTTGGAACTCTAAATCAAGCACGGATTGTGCTAGCCCCTTGAATCTTGACACAATAAAGTAGTTCTAAGTTCTATGTGTATGGTTTGTTTCCTCTTGAAGTAGCCCTAGGAGGGAGTGGTGAAACACACTTTCGTTTGAAACGGGTTGCCAAGCTTCCAAAAAACTACGAGTTTCCTGATCTCAGCATATGTTTTTTCACCCAATCTTGAAGATACTTGGTGATAATGAGCAGTACACCAATCCCACTGGGTTCAGCAAATTTCGTTCTTCTAGGTTGAAGCATTCTTTGGCAGTAAGAGGTTGAATTTTCAGGTTTCACTGTTTTCTCCTATATTGATAGATGGATTTGGAACTCCAAATCA
Organism: Callospermophilus lateralis; assembly: GCF_048772815.1. Taxonomy (NCBI): domain Eukaryota; kingdom Metazoa; phylum Chordata; class Mammalia; order Rodentia; family Sciuridae; genus Callospermophilus; species Callospermophilus lateralis. The sequence continues at coordinate 165,221 of NW_027514550.1, read as the reverse complement.
AACACGGTTTGTGCTACCCCCTTGAAACTTGACACAATAAAGTAGTTCTAAGTTCTATGTGTATGGTTTGTGTCCATTTGAAGTTTCCCTAGGTGGGAGTTGTGAAACACACTTTCGTTTGGAAGAGGTTGCCAAGCTTCCAAAATACTACAAGTGTCCTGAAATCTCAGCATACGTTTTTTCACCCAATCTTGAAGATACTTGGTGGTAATGAGCAGTACACCAATCCCACTTGGCTCAGTAATTTTCATTCTTCTAGGTTATAGCATTCGTTTGCAATAAGAGTTTGAATTTTCAGGTTTCACTCTGTTTTCTCCTATATTGATACATGAATTTGGAACTCTAAATCAAGCACGGTTTGTGCTAGCCCCATGAAACTTGACACAATAAAGTAGTTCTAAGTTCTATCTGTATGGTTTGTTTCCTCTTGAAGTTGCCTTAGAAGGGAGTGGTGAAACACACTTTCGTTTGAAAGAGGTTGCCAAGCTTCCAAAATACTATGAGTGTCCTGATATCTCAGCATATGTTTTTATCCCCAATCTTGAAGATCCTTGGTGGTAATGAGCAGTACACCAATCCCACTTGGCTCAGCAAATTTCGTTCTTCTAGGTTGAAGCATTCGTGTGCAATAAGAGTTTGAAATTTCAGGTTTCACTCTGTTTTCTCCTATATTGATAAATGAATTTGGAACTCTAAATCAAGAACGGTTTGTGCTAGCCCCTTGAAACTTGACACAATAAAGTAGTTCTAAGTTCTATCTGTACGGTTTGATTCCTCTTGAAGTTGCCCTAGGAGGGAGTGGTGAAGCACACTTTCGTTTGAAAGGGGTTGCCAAGCTTCCAAAAAACTACGAGTGTCCTGAAATCTCATCATGTGTTTTTTCACCCAATCTTGAAGATACTTGGAGGTAATGAGCAGTACACCAATCCCACTTGGCTATGCAAATTTCGTTCTTCTAGGTTGAAGCATTCGTTTTCAATAAAATTTTGAAATTTCAGGTTTCGCGCTGTTTTCTCCTATATTTATACATGAATTTGGAACTCTAACTCAAACACGGTTTGTGCTAGCCCCTTGAAACTTGACACAATAAAGTAGTTCTAAGTTCTATCTGTACGGTTTGTTTCCTCTTGACGTTGCCCTAGGAGGGAGTGGTGAAGCACACTTTCGATTGAAAGGGGTTGCCAAGCTTCCAAAATACTACGAGTGTCCTGAAATCTCATCATCTGTTTTTTCACCCAATCTTGAAGATACTTGGGGGTAATGAGCAGTACACCAATCCCACTTGGTTCAGCAAATTTCGTTCTTCTAGGTTGAGCATTCGTTGACAGTAAGAGTTTGAATTTTCAGGTTTCACTCTGTTTTCTCCTATATTGATAGATGAATTTGGAACTCCAAATCAAACACGGTTTGTGCTAGCCCCTTGAAACTTGACACAATAAAGTAGTTCTAAGTTGTATCTGTTCGGTTTGTTTCCTCTTGAAGTTGCCCTAGGAGGGAGTGGTGAAGCACACTTTCGTTTGAAAGGTGTTGCCAATCTCCCAAAAAACTACGAGTGTCCTGAAATCTCAGCATATGTTTTTTCACCCAATCTTGAAGATACTTGGTGTTAATGAGCAGTACACCAATCCCACTTGGCTCAGCAAATTTCGTTCTTCTAGGTTGAAGCATTCGTTTCCAATAAGAGTTTGAATTTTCAGGTTTCACTCTGTTTTCTCTTATATTGATACATGAATTTGGAACTCTAAATCAAGCACGGATTGTGCTAGCCCCTTGAAACTTGACACAATAAAGTAGTTCTAAGTTCTATCTGTATGGTTTGTTTCCTCTTGAAGTAGCCCTAGGAGGGAGTAGTGAAACACACTTTCGTTTGAAACGGGTTGCCAAGCTTCCAAAAAACTACGAGTCTCCTGAAATCTCAGCATATGTTTTTTCACCCAATCTTGAAGATACTTGGTGATAATGAGCAGTACACCAATCCCACTGGGTTCAGCAAATTTCGTTCTTCTAGGTTGAAGCATTCGTTGGGAGTAAGAGGTTGAATTTTCAGGTTTCACTCTGTTTTCTCCGATATTGATAGATGGATTTGGAACTCCAAATCAAACACGGTTTGTGCTAGCCCCTTGAAACTTGACACAATAAAGTAGTTCTAAGTTCTATGTTTATGGTTTGTGTCCAATTGAAGTTTCCCTAGGAGGGAGTTGTGAAACACATTTTCGTTTGGAAGAGGTTGCCAAGCTTCCAAAATACTACAAGTGTCCTGAAATCTCAGCATACGTTTTTTCACCCAATCTCGAAGATACTTGGAGGTAATGAGCAGTACACCAATCCCACTTGGCTCAGAAAATTTCATTCTTCTAGGTTGGAGCATTCGTTTGCAATAAGAGTTTGAATTTTCAGGTTTCACTCTGTTTTCTCCTATATTGATACATGAATATGGAACTCTAAATCAAGCACGGTTTGTGCTAGCCCCTTGAAACTTGACAAAATATAGTAGTTCTAAGTTCTATCTGTATGGTTTGTTTCCTCTTGAAGTTGCCTTAGGAGGGAGTGGTGAAACACACTTTCGTTTGAAAGAGGTTGCCAAACTTCCAAAATACTATGAGTTTCCTGAAATCTCAGCATATGTTTTGTTACCCAATCTTGAATATCCTTGGTGGTAATGAGCAGTAAACCAATCCCACTTGGCTCAGCAAATTTCGTTCTTCTAGGTTGAAGCATTCGTGTGCAATAAGTGTTTGAATTTTCAGGTTTCACTCTGTTTTCTCCTATATTGATACATGAATTTGGAACTCTAAATCAAGCACGGTTTGTGCTAGCCCCTTGAAACTTGACACAATAAAGTAGTTCTAAGTTCTATCTGTACGGTTTGTTTCCTCTTGAAGTTGCCCCAGGAGGGAGTGGTGAAGAACACTTTCGATTGAAAGGGGTTGCCAAGTTTCCAAAATACTACGAGTTTCCTGAAATCTCAGCATATGTTTTTTCACCCAATCTTGAAGATACCTGGGGGTAATGAGCAGTACACCAATCCCACTGGGTTCAGCAAATTTTGTTCTTCTAGGTTGAAGCATTCGTTGGAAGTAAGAGTTTGAATTTTCAGGTTTCACTCTGTTTTCTCCTATATTGATAGATGAATTTGGAACTCCAAATCAAACACGGTTTGTGCTAGCCCCTTGAAACTTGACACAATAAAGTAGTTCTAAGTTCTATCTGTTCGGTTTGTTTCCTCTTGAAGTTGCCCTAGGAGGGTGTGGTGAGGCACACTTTCGTTTGAAAGGTGTTGCCAAGCTCCCAAAAAACTACGAGTGTCCTGAAATCTCAGCATATGTTTTTTTCACCCAATCTTGAAGATACTTGGTGGTAATGAGAAGTACACCAATCCCAGTTGGCTCAGCAAATTTCGTTCTTCTAGGTTGAAGCATTCGTTTCCAATAAGAGTTTGAATTTTCAGGTTTCACTCTGTTTTGTCTTATATTGATACATGAATTTGGAACTCTAAATCAAGCACGGATTGTGCTAGCCCCTTGAATCTTGACACAATAAAGTAGTTCTAAGTTCTATGTGTATGGTTTGTTTCCTCTTGAAGTAGCCCTAGGAGGGAGTGGTGAAACACACTTTCGTTTGAAACGGGTTGCCAAGCTTCCAAAAAACTACGAGTTTCCTGAAATCTCAGCATATGTTTTTCCACCCAATCTTGAAGATACTTGGTGATAATGAGCAGTACACCAATCCCACTGGGTTCAGCAAATTTCGTTCTTCTAGGTTGAAGCATTCGTTGGCAGTAAGAGGTTGAATTTTCAGGTTTCACTCTGTTTTCTCCTATATTGATAGATGGATTTGGAACTCCAAATCAAACACGGTTTGTGCTACCCCCTTGAAACTTGACACAATAAAGTAGTTCTAAATTCTATGTGTATGGTTTGTGTCCATTTGAAGTTTCCCTAGGTGGGAGTTGTGAAACACACTTTCGTTTGGAAGAGGTTGCCAAGCTTCCAAAATACTACAAGTGTCCTGAAATCTCAGCATACGTTTTTTCACCCAATCTTGAAGATACTTGGTGGTAATGAGCAGTACACCAATCCCACTTGGCTCAGTAAATTTCATTCTTCTAGGTTATAGCATTCGTTTGCAATAAGAGTTTGAATTTTCAGGTTTCACTCTGTTTTCTCCTATATTGATACATGAATTTGGAACTCTAAATAAAGCACGGTTTGTGCTAGCCCCATGAAACTTGACACAATTAAGTAGTTCTAAGTTCTATCTGTATGGTTTGTTTCCTCTTGAAGTTGCCTTAGGAGGGAGTGGTGAAACACACTTTCGTTTGAAAGAGGTTGCCAAGCTTCCAAAATACTATGAGTGTCCTGAAATCTCAGCATATGTTTTTATACCCAATCTTGAAGATCCTTGGTGGTAATGAGCAGTACACCAATCCCACTTGGCTCAGCAAATTTCGTTCTTCTAGGTTGAAGCATTCGTGTGCAATAAGAGTTTGAATTTTCAGGTTTCACTCTGTTTTCTCCTATATTGATAAATGAATTTGGAACTCTAAATCAAGAACGGTTTGTGCTAGCCCCTTGAAACTTGACACAATAAAGTAGTTCTAAGTTCTATCTGTACGGTTTGATTCCTCTTGAAGTTGCCCTAGGAGGGAGTGGTGAAGCACACTTTCGTTTGAAAGGGGTTGCCAAGCTTCCAAAAAACTACGAGTGTCCTGAAATCTCAGCATGTGTTTTTTCACCCAATCTTGAAGATACTTGGTGGTAATGAGCAGTACACCAATCCCACTTGGCTAAGCAAATTTCGTTCTTCTAGGTTGAAGCATTCGTTATCAATAAAATTTTGAAATTTCGGGTTTCACGCTGTTTTCTTCTATATTTATACATGAATTTGGAACTCTAAATCAAGCACGGTGTGTGCTAGCCCCTTGAAACTTGACACAATACTGTAGTTCTAAGTTCTATCTGTACGGTTTGTTTCCTCTTGAAGTTGCCCTAGGAGGGAGTGGTGAAGCACACTTTCGATTGAAAGGGGTTGCCAAGCTTCCAAAATACTACGAGTGTCCTGAAATCTCAGCATATGTTTTTTCACCCAATCTTGAAGATACTTGGGGGTAATGAGCAGTACACCAATCCCACTGGGTTAAGCAAATATCGTCCTTCTAGGTTGAAGCATTCATTGGCAGTAAGAGTTTGAATTTTCAGGTTTCACTCTGTTTTCTCCTATATTGATAGATGAATTTGGAACTCCAAATCAAACACGGTTTGTGCTAGCCCCTTGAAACTTGACACAATAAAGTTGTTCTAAGTTCTATCTGTTCGGTTTGTTTCCTCTTGAAGTTGCCCTACGAGGGAGTGGTGAAGCACACTTTCGTTTGAAAGGCGTTGCAAAGCTTCGAAAAAACTACGAGTGTCCTGAAATCTCAGCATATGTTTTTTCACCCAATCTTGAAGATACTTGGTGGTAATGAGCAGTATACCATTCCCACTTGGCTCAGCAAATTTCGTTCTTCTAGGTTGAAGCATTCGTTTCCAATAAGAGTTTGAATTTTCAGGTTTCACTCTGTTTTCTCTTATATTGATACATGAATTTGGAACTTTAAATCAAGCACGGTTTGTGCTAGCCCCGTGAAACTTGACACAATAAAGTAGTTCTAAGTTCTATCTGTACGGTTTGTTCCCTCTTGAAGTAGCCCTAGGAGGGAGTGGTGAAACACACTTTCGTTTGAAACGTGTTGCCAAGCTACCAAAAAACTACGAGTGTCCTGAAATCTCAGCATAGGTTTTTTCACCCAATTTTGAAGATACTTGGTGGTAATGAGCAGTACACCAATCCCACTTGGCTAAGCAAATTTCGTTCTTCTAGATTGAAGCATTCGTTTTCAATAAAATTTTGAAATTTCGGGTTTCACGCTGTTTTCTTTTATATTTATACATGAATTTGGAACTCTAACTCAAACACGGTGTGTGCTAGCCCCTTGAAACTTGACACAATAAATTAGTTCTAAGTTCTTTCTGTATGGTTTGTTTCCTCCTGAAGTTTCCCTAGGAGTGAGTGGTGAAACACACTTTCGTTTGGAAGAGGTTGCCAAGCTTCCAAAAAACTACGAGTGTTCTGAAATCTCAGCACATGTTTTTTCACCCAATCTTGAATATCCTTGGGGGTAATGAGCAGTACACCAATCCCACGTCCCTCAGCGAATTTCGTTCTTCTAGGTTGAAGCATTCGTTTGCAGTAAGAGTTTGAATTTTCAGGTTTCACTCTGTTTTCTCCTATGTTGATAGATGAATTTGGAACTCCAAATCAAACACGGTTTGTGCTACCCCCTTGAAACTTGACACAATAAAGTAGTTCTACGTTCTATGTGTATGGTTTGTGTCCAATTGAAGTTTCCCTAGGAGGGAGTTGTGAAACACACTTTCGTTTGGAAGAGGTTGCCAAGCTTCCAAAATAGTACAAGTGTCCTGAAATCTCAGCATACGTTTTTTCACCCAATCTTGAAGATACTTGGTGGTAATGAGCAGTACACCAATCCCACTTGGCTCAGTAAATTTCATTCTTCTAGGTTGGAGCATTCGTTTGCAATAAGAGTTTGAATTTTCAGGTTTCACTCTGTTTTCTCCTATATTGATACATGAATTTGGAACTCTAAATCAAGCACGGTTTGTGCTAGCCCCTTGAAACTTGACACAATAATGTAGTTCTAAGTTCTATCTGTATGGTTTGTTTCCTCTTGAAATTGACTTAGGAGGGAGTGGTGAAACACACTTTCGTTTGAAAGAGGTTGCCAAGCTTCCAAAATACTATGAGTGTCCTGAAATCTCAGCATATGTTTTTATACCCAATCTTGAAGATCCTTGGTGGTAATGAGCAGTACACCAATCCCACTTGGCTAAGCGAATTTCGTTCTTCTAGGTGGAAGCATTCGTTTACAATAAAATTTTGAAATTTCCGGTTTCACGCTGTTTTCTCCTATATTTATACATGAATTTGGAACTCTAACTCAAACACGGTTTGTGCTAGCCCCTTGAAACTTGACACAATAAAGAAGTTCTAAGTTCTATCTTACGGTTTGTTTCCTCTTGAAGTTGCCCTAGGAGCGAGTGGTGAAGCACACTTTCGTTTGTAAGGGGTTGCCAAGCTTCCAAAAAACTACGAGTGTCCTGAAATCTCAGCATGTGTTTTTTCACCCAATCTTGAAGATACTTGGTGGTAATGAGCAGTACACCAATCCCACTTGGCTAAGCGAATTTCGTTCTTCTAGGTGGAAGCATTCGTTTACAATAAAATTTTGAAATTTCCGGTTTCACGCTGTTTTCTCCTATATTTATACATGAATTTGGAACTCTAACTCAAACACGGTTTGTGCTAGCCCCTTGAAACTTGACACAATAAAGAAGTTCTATCTTACGGTTTGTTTCCTCTTGAAGTTGCCCTAGGAGGGAGTGGTGAAGCACACTTTCGATTGAAAGGGGTTGCCAAGCTTCCAAAATACTACGAGTGTCCTGAAATCTCAGCATATGTTTTTTCACCCAATCTTGAAGATACTTGGTGGTAATGAGCAGTACACCAATCCCACTTGGCTCAGCAAATTTCGTGCTTCTAGGTTGAAGCATTCGTGTGCAATAAGAGTTCGAATTTTCAGGTTTCACTCTGTTTTCTCCTATATTGATACATGAATTTGGAACTCTAAATCAAGCACGGTTTGTGCTAGCCCCTTGAAACTTGACACAATAAAGTAGTTCTAAGTTCTATGTGTATGGTTTGTTTCCTCTTGAAGTAGCCCTAGGAGGGAGTGGTGAAACACACTTTCGTTTGAAACGGGTTGCCCAGCTTCCAAAAAACTACGAGTGTCCTGAAATCTCAGCATATGTTTTTTCACCCATTCTTGAAGATACTTGGTGATAATGAGCAGTACACCAATCCCACTGGGTTCAGCAAATTTCGTTCTTCTAGGTTGAAGCATTCGTTGGCAGTAAGAGTTTGAATTTTCAGGTTTCACTCTGTTTTCTCCTATATTGATACATGAATTTGGAACTCCAAATCAAACACGGTTTGTGCTAGCCCCTTGAAACTTGACACAATAAAGTAGTTCTAAGTTCTATCTGTATGGTTTGTTTCCTCTTGAAATTGCCTTAGTAGGGAGTGGTGAAACACACTTTCGTTTGAACGAGGTTGCCAAGCTTCCAAAATACTATGAGTGTCCTGAAATCTCAGCATATGTTTTTATACCCAATCTTGAAGATCCTTGGTGGTAATGAGCAGTACACCAATCCCACTTGGCTCAGCAAATTTCGTTCTTCTAGGTTGAAGCATTCGTGTGCAATAAGAGTTTGAATTTTCAGGTTTCACTCTGTTTTCTCCTATATTGATAAATGAATTTGGAACTCTAAATCAAGAACGGTTTGTGCTAGCCCCTTGAAACTTGACACAATAAAGTAGTTCTAAGTTCTATCTGTACGGTTTGATTCCTCTTGAAGTTGCCCTAGGAGGGAGTGGTGAAGCACACTTTCGTTTGAAAGGGGTTGCCAAGCTTCCAAAAAACTACCAGTGTCCTGAAATCTCAGCATGTGTTTTTTCACCCAATCTTGAAGATACTTGGTGGTAATGGCAGTACACCAATCCCACTTGGCTAAGCAAATTTCGTTCTTCTAGGTGGAAGCATTCGTTTACAATAAAATTTTGAAATTTCCGGTTTCACGCTGTTTTCTCCTATATTTATACATGAATTTGGAACTCTAAATCAAGCACGGATTGTGCTAGCCCCTTAAAACTTGACACAATAAAGTAGTTCTAAGTTCTATGTGTATGGTTTGTTTCCTCTTGAAGTAGCCCTAGGAGGGAGTGGTGAAACACACTTTCGTTTGAAACGGGTTGCCAAGCTTCCAAAAAACTACGAGTGTCCTGAAATCTCAGCATATATTTTTTCACCCAATCTTGAAGATACTTGGTGGTAATGAGCAGTACACCAATCCCACTTGGCTAAGGAAATTTCGTTCTTCTAGGTTGAAGCATTCGTTTTCAATAAAATTTTGAAATTTCGGGTTTCATGCTGTTTTCTCCTATATTTATACATGAATTTGGAACTCTAACTCAAACACGGTTTGTGCTAGCCCCTTGAAACTTGACACAATAAAGTAGTTCTAAGTTCTATCTGTACAATTTGTTTCCTCTTGAAGTCGCCCTAGGAGGGAGTGGTGAAGCACACTTTCGATTGAAAGGGGTTGCCAAGCTTCCAAAATACTATGAGTGTCCTGAAATCTCAGCATATGTTTTTTCACCCAATGTTGAAGATACTTGGGGGTAATGAGCAGTACACCAATCCCACTGGGTTCAGCAAATTTCGTTCTTCTAGGCTGAAGCATTCGTTGGCAGTAAGAGTTTGAAATTTCAGGTTTCACTCTGTTTTCTCCTATATTGATAGATGAATTGGAACTCCAAATCAAACACGGTTTGTGCTAGCCCCTTGAAACTTGACACAATAAAGTAGTTCTAAGTTGTATCTGTTCGGTTTGTTTCCTCTTGACGTTGCCCTAGGAGGGAGTGGTGAAGCACACTTTCGTTTGAAAGGTGTTGCCAAGCTTCCAAAAAACTACGAGTGTCCTGAAATCTCAGCATATGTTTTTTCACCCAATCATGAAGATACTTGGTGGTAATGAGCAGTACACCAATCCCACTTGGCTCAGCAAATTTAGTTCTTCTAGGTTGAAGCATTGGTTTCCAATAAGAATTTGAATTTTCAGGTTTCACTCTGTTTTCTCTTATATTGATACATGAATTTGGAACTCTAAATCAAGCACGGATTGTGCTACCCCTTGAAACTTGACACAATAAAGTAGTTCTAAGTTTTATGTGTATGGTTTGTTTCCTCTTGAAGTAGCCCTAAAAGGGAGTGGTAAAACACACTTTCGTTTGAAACGGGTTGCCAAGCTTCCAAAAAACTACGAGTGTCCTGAAATCTCAGCATATGTTTTTTCACCCATACTTGAAGATACTTGGTGATAATGAGCAGTACACCAATCCCACTGGGTTCAGCAAATTTCGTTCTTCTAGGTTGAAGCATTCGTTGGCAGTAAGAGGTTGAATTTTCAGGTTTCACTCTGTTTTCTCCTATATTGATAGATGGATTTGGAACTCAAAATCAAACACGGTTTGTGCTAGCCCCTTGAAACTTGACACAATAAAGTAGTTCTAAGTTCTATGTGTATGGTTTGTGTCCAATTGAAGTTTCCCTAGGAGGGAGTTGTGAAACACACTTTCGTTTGGAAGAGGTTGCCAAGCTTCCAAAATTCTACAAGTGTCCTGAAATCTCAGCATACGTTTTTTCACCCAATCTTGAAGATACTTGGTGGTAATGAGCAGTACACCAATCCCACTTGGCTCAGTAAATTTCATTCTTCTAGGTTGGAGCATTCGTTTGCAATAAGAGTTTGAATTTTCAGGTTTCACTCTGTTTTCTCCTATATTGATACATGAATTTGGTACTCTAAATCAAGAACGGTTTGTGCTAGCCCCTTGAAACTTGACACAATAAAGTAGTTCTAAGTTCTATCTGTATGGTTTGTTTTCTCTGGAAGTTGCCTTAGGAGGGAGTGGTGAAACACACTTTCGTTTGAAAGAGGTTGCCAAGCTTCCAAAATACTACGAGTGTCCTGAAATCTCAGCATAAGTTTTTTTACCCAATCTTGAATATCCTAGGTGGTAATGAGCAGAAGACCAATCCAACTTGGCTCAGCAAATTTCGTTCTTCTAGGTTGAAGCATTCGTGTGCAATAAGAGTTTGAATTTTCAGGTTTCACTCTGTTTTCTCCTATATTGATACATGAATTTGGAACTCTAAATCAAGCAGGGTTTGTGCTAGCCCCTTGAAACTTGACACAATAAAGTAGTTCTAAGTTCTATGTGTATGGTTTGTTTCCTCTTGAAGTAGCCCTAGGAGGGAGTGGTGAAAGACACTTTCGTTTGAAACGGGTTGCCAAGCTTCCAAAAAACTACGAGTGTCCTGAAATCTCAGCATATGTTTTTTCACCCATTCTTGAAGATACTTGGTGATAATGAGCAGTACACCAATCCCACTGGGTTCAGCAAATTTCGTTCTTCTAGGTTGAAGCATTCGTTGGCAGTAAGAGGTTGAATTTTTAGGTTTCACTCTGTATTCTTTTATATTGATCGATGGATTTGGAACTCCAAATCAAACACGGTTTGTGCTAGCCCCTTGAAACTTGACACAATAAAGTAGTTCTAAGTTCTTTGTGTATGGTTTGTGTCCAATTGTAGTTTCCCTAGGAGGGAGTTGTGAAACTCACTTTCGTTTGGAAGAAGTTGCCAAGCTTCCAAAATACAACAAGTGTCCTGAAATCTCAGCATACGTTTTTTCACCCAATCTTGAAGATACTTGGTGGTAATGAGCAGTACACCAATCCCACTTGGCTCAGTAAATTTCATTCTTCTAGGTTGGAGCATTCGTTTGCAATAAGAGTTTGAATTTTCAGGTTTCACTCTGTTTTCTCCTATATTGATACATGAATTTGGAACTCTAAATCAAGAACGGTTTGTGCTAGCCCCTTGAAACTTGACACAATAAAGTAGTTCTAAGTTCTATCTGTATGGTTTGTTTCCTCTTGAAGTTGCCTTAGGAGGGAGTGGTGAAACATACTTTCGTTTGAAAGAGTTTGCCAAGCTTCCAAAATACTACGAGTGTCCTGAAATCTCAGCATAAGTTTTTTTACCCAATCTTGAATATCGTTGGTGGTAATGAGCAGTAGACCAATCCCACTTGGCTCAGCAAATTTCGTTCTTCTAGGTTGAAGCATTCGTGTGCAATAAGAGTTTGAATTTTCAGGTTTCACTCTGTTTTCTCCTATATTGATACATGAATTTAAAACTCTAAATCAAGCACGGTTTGTGCTAGCCCCTTGAAACTTGACACAATAAAGTAGTTCTAAGTTCTATGTGTATGGTTTGTTTCCTCTTGAAGTAGCCCTAGGAGGGAGTGGTGAAACACACTTTCGTTTGAAACGGGTTGCCAAGCTTCCAAAAAAATACGAGTGTCCTGAAATCTCAGCATATGTTTTTTCACCCATTCTTGAAGATACTTGGTGATAATGAGCAGTACACCAATCCCACTGGGTTCAGCAAATTTCGTTCTTCTAGGTTGAAGCATTCGTTTGCAATAAGAGTTTGAGTTTTCAGGTTTCACTCTGTTTTCTAATATATTGATACATGAATTTGGAACTCTAAATCAAGAACGGTTTGTGCTAGCCCCGTGAAACTTGACACAATAAAGTAGTTCTAAGTTCTATCTGTACGGTTTGTTTCCTCTTGAAGTTGCCCTAGGAGGGAGTGGTGAAGCACACTTTCATTTGAAAGGGGTTGCCAAGCTTCCAAAAAACTACGAGTTTCCTGAAATCTCAGCATATGTTTTTTCACCCAATCTTGAAGATACTTGGTGGTAATGAGCAGTACACCAATCCCACTTGGCTAAGCAAATTTCGTTCTTCTAGGTTGAAGCATTCGTTTTCAATAAAATTTTGAAATTTCGGATTTCAAGCTGTTTTCTCCTATATTTATACATGAATTTGGAACTCTAACTCAAACAAGGTTTGTGCTAGCCCCTTGAAACTTGACACAATAAATTAGTTCTAAGTTCTATCTGTATGGTTTGATTCCTCTTGAAGTTTCCCTAGGAGGGAGTGGTGTAAAACACTTTCGTTTGGAAGAGGTTGCCAAGCTTCCAAAATACTACGAGTGTCCTGAAATCTCAGCATATGTTTTTTCACCCCATCTTGAAGATACTTGGTAGTAAGGAGCAGTACACCAATCCCACTTGGCTCAGCAAATTTCGTTCTTCTAGGTTGAAGAATTCGTTGGCAGTAAGAGTTTGAAATTTGAGGTTTCACTCTGTTTTCTCCTATATTGATAGATGAATTTGGAACTCCAAATCAAACACGGTTTGTGCTAGCCCCTTGAAACTTGACACAATAAAGTAGTTCTAAGTTCTATCTGTATGGTTTGTGTCCAATTGAAGTTTCCCTAGGAGGGAGTGGTGAAACACACTTTCGTTTGGAAGAGGTTGCCAAGCTTCCAAAATACTACGAGTGTCCTGATATCTCAGCATATGTTTTTTCACCCAATCTTAAAGATACTTGGTGGTAATTAGCAGTACACCAAGCCCACTTGGCTCAGCAAATTTCGTTCTTCTAGGTTGAAGCATTCGTTTGCAATAAGAGTTTGAATTTTCAGGTTTCACTCTCTTTTCTCCTATATTGATACGTGAATTTGGAACTCTAAATCAAGAACGGTTTGTGCTAGCCCCTTGAAACTTGACACAATAAAGTAGTTCTAAGTTCTATCTGTATGGTTTGTTTCCTCTTGAAGTTGCCTTAGGAGGGAGTGGTGAAACACACTTTCGTTTGAAAGAGGTTGCCAAGCTTCCAAAATACTACGAGTGTCCTGAAATGTCAGCATATTTTTTTTACCCAATCTTGAATATACTTGGTGGTAATGAGCAGTACACCAATCCCACTTGGCTCAGCAAATTTCGTTCTTCTAGGTTGAAGCATTCGTGTGCAATAAGAGTTTGAATTTTCAGGTTTCACTCTGTTTTCTCCTATATTGATACATGAATTTGGAACTCTAAATCAAGCACGGTTTGTGCTAGCCCCTTGAAACTTGACACAATAAAGTAGTTCTAAGTTCTATGTGTATGGTTTGTTTCCTCTTGAAGTAGCCCTAGGAGGGAGTGGTGAAACACACTTTCGTTTGAAACGGGTTGCCAATCTTCCAAAAAACTACGAGTGTCCTGAAATCTCAGCATATGTTTTTTCACCCATTCTTGAAGATACTTGGTGATAATGAGCAGTACACCAATCCCACTGGGTTCAGCAAATTTCGTTCTTCTAGGTTGAAGCATTCGTTTGCAATAAGAGTTTGAGTTTTCAGGTTTCACTCTGTTTTCTCCTATATTGATACATGAATTTGGAACTCTAAATCAAGCACGGTTTGTGCTAGCCCCTTGAAACTTGACACAATAAAGTAGTTCTAAGTTCTATGTGTATGGTTTGTTTCCTCTTGAAGTAGCCCTAGGAGGGAGTGGTGAAACACACTTTCGTTTGAAACGGGTTGCCAAGCTTCCAAAAAACTACGAGTGTCCTGAAATCTCAGCATATGTTTTTTCACCCATTCTTGAAGATACTTGGTGATAATGAGCAGTACACCAATCCCACTGGGTTCAGCAAATTTCGTTCTTCTAGGTTGAAGCATTCGTTTGCAATAAGAGTTTGAGTTTTCAGGTTTCACTCTGTTTTCTCCTATATTGATACATGAATTTGGAACTCTAAATCAAGAACGGTTTGTGCTAGCCCCGTGAAACTTGACACAATAAAGTAGTTCTAAGTTCTATCTGTACAGTTTGTTTCCTCTTGAAGTTGCCCTAGGAGGGAGTGGTGAAGCACACTTTCATTTGAAAGGGGTTGCCAAGCTTCCAAAAAACTACGAGTGTCCTGAAATCTCAGCATATGTTTTTTCACCCAATCTTGAAGATACTTGGTGGTAATGAGCAGTACACCAATCCCACTTGGCTAAGCAAATTTCGTTCTTCTAGGTTGAAGCATTCGTTTTCAATAAAATTTTGAAATTTCGGATTTCACGCTGTTTTCTCCTATATTTACACATGAATTTGGAACTCTAACTCAAATACGGTTTGTGCTAGTCCCTTGAAATTTGACACAATAAATTAGTTCTAAGTTCATCTGTATGGTTTGTTTCCTCTTGAAGTTTGCCTAGGAGGGAGTGGTGTAAAACACTTTTGTTTGGAAGAGGTTGCCAAGCTTCCAAAATACTACGAGTGTCCTGAAATCTCAGCATATGTTTTTTCACACCCTCTTGAAGATACTTGGTAGTAAGGAGCAGTACACCAATCCCACTTGGCTCAGCAAATTTCGTTCTTCTAGGTTGAAGCTTTCATTGGCAGTAAGAGTTTGAAATTTGAGGTTTCACTCTGTTTTCTCCTATATTGAGAGATGAATTTGGAACTCCAAATCAAACACGGTTTGTGCTAGCCCCTTGAAACTTGACACAATAAAGTAGTTCTAAGTTCTATCTGTATGGTTTGTTTCCACTTGAAGTAGCCTTAGGAGGGAGTGGTGAAACACACTTTCGTTTGAAAGAGGTTGCCAAGCTTCCAAAATACTACGAGTGTCCTGAAATCTCAGCATATGTTTTTTCACCCAATCTTGAAGATACTTGGTGGTAATAAGCAGTACACCAATCCCACTTGGCTAAGCAAATTTCGTTCTTCTAGGTTGAAGCATTCGTTTCCAATAAGAGTTTGAATTTTCAGGTTTCACTCTGTTTTCTCTTATATTGATACATGAATTTGGAACTCTAAATCAAGCACGGATTGTGCTAGCCCCTTAAAACTTGACACAATAAAGTAGTTCTAAGTTCTTTGTGTATGGTTTGTGTCCAATTGAAGTTTCCCTAGGAGGGAGTTGTGAAACACACTTTCCTTTGGAAGAAGTTGCCAAGCTTCCAAAATACAACAAGTGTCCTGAAATCTCAGCATACGTTTTTTTACCCAATCTTGAAGATACTTGGTGGTAATGAGCAGTACACCAATCCCACTTGGCTCAGTAAATTTCATTCTTCTAGGATGGAGCATTCGTTTGCAATAAGAGTTTGAATTTTCAGGTTTCACTCTGTTTTCTCCTATATTGATACATGAATTTGGAACTCTAAATCAAGAACGGTTTGTGCTAGCCCATTGAAACTTGACACAATAAAGTAGTTCTAAGTTCTATCTGTATGGTTTGTTTCCTCTTGAAGTTGCCTTAGGAGGGAGTGGTGAAACACACTTTCGTTTGAAAGAGGTTGCCAAGCTTCCAAAATACTACGAGTGTCCTGAAATCTCAGCATAAGTTTTTTTACCCAATCTTGAATATCCTTGGTGGTAATGAGCAGAAGACCAATCCAACTTGGCTCAGCAAATTTCGTTCTTCTAGGTTGAAGCATTCGTGTGCAATAAGAGTTTGAATTTTCAGGTTTCACTCTGTTTTCTCCTATATTGATACATGAATTTGGAACTCTAAATCAAGCACGGTTTGTGCTAGCCCCTTGAAACTTGACACAATAAAGTAGTTCTAAGTTCTATGTGTATGGTTTGTTTCCTCTTGAAGTAGCCCTAGGAGGGAGTGGTGAAACACACTTTCGTTTGAAACGGGTTGCCAAGCTTCCAAAAAACTACGAGTGTCCTGAAATCTCAGCATATGTTTTTTT
Source organism: Callospermophilus lateralis (assembly GCF_048772815.1). Classification (NCBI taxonomy): domain Eukaryota; kingdom Metazoa; phylum Chordata; class Mammalia; order Rodentia; family Sciuridae; genus Callospermophilus; species Callospermophilus lateralis. The sequence continues at coordinate 148,952 of NW_027514550.1, read as the reverse complement.
CACCCATTCTTGAAGATACTTGGTGATAATGAGCAGTACACTAATCCCACTGGGTTCAGCAAATTTCGTTCTTATAGGTTGAAGCATTCGTTGGCAGTATAAGTTTGAATTTTCAGGTTTCACTCTGTTTTCTCCTATATTGATAGATGAATTTGGAACTCCAAATCAAACACGGTTTGTGCTAGCCCCTTGAAACTTGACACAATAAAGTAGTTCTAAGTTCTATCTGTATGGTTTGTTTCCTCTTGAAGTTGCCTTAGGAGGGAGTGGTGAAACACACTTTCGTTTGAAAGAGGTTGCCAAGCTTCCGAAATACTATGAGTGTTCTGAAATCTCAGCATATGTTTTTATACCCAATCTTGAAAATCCTTGGTGGTAATGAGCAGTACACCAATCCCACTTGGATAAGCAAATTTCGTTCTTCTAGGTTGAAGCATTCGTTTTCAATAAAATTTTGAAATTTCGGGTTTCACGCTGTTTTCTCCTATATTTATACATGAATTTGGAACTCTAACTCAAACACGGTTTGTGCTAGCCCCTTGAAACTTGACACAATAAAGTAGTTCTAAGTTCTATCTGTACGGTTTGTTTCCTCTTGAAGTTGCTCTAGGAGGGAGTGGTGAAGCACACTTTCGATTGAAAGGGGTTGCCAAGCTTCCAAAATACTATGAGTGTCTTGAAATCTCAGCATATGTCTTTTCACCCAATCTTGAAGATACTTGGGGGTAATGAGCAGTACCCCAATCCCACTGGGTTCAGCAAATTTCGTTCTTCTAGGCTGAAGCATTCGTTGGCAGTAAGAGTTTGAATTTTCAGGTTTCACTCTGTTTTCTCCTATATTGATAGATGAATTTGGAACTCCAAATCAAACACGGTTTGTGCTAGCCCCTTGAAACTTGACACAATAAAGTAGTTCTAAGTTGTATCTGTTCGGTTTCTTTCCTCTTGAAGTTGCCCTAGGAGGGAGTGGTGAAGCACACTTTCGTTTGAAAGGTGTTGCCAAGCTTCCAAAAAACTACGAGTGTCCTGAAATCTCAGCATATGTTTTTTCACCCAATCATGAAGATACTTGGTGGTAATGAGCAGTACACCAATCCCACTTGGCTCAGGAAATTTCGTTCTTCAAGGTTGAAGCATTGGTTTCCAATAAGAGTTTGAATTTTCAGGTTTCACTCTGTTTTCTCTTATATTGATACATGAATTTGGAACTCTAAATCAAGCACGGATTGTGCTACCCCCTTGAAACTTGACACAATAAAGTAGTTCTAAGTTCTATGTGTATGGTTTGTTTCCTCTTGAAGGAGCCCTAGGAGGGAGTGGTGAAACACACTTTCGTTTGAAACGGGTTGCCAAGCTTCCAAAAAACTACGAGTGTCCTGAAATCTCAGCATATGTTTTTTCACCCAATCTTGAAGATACTTGGTGATAATGAGCAGTACACCAATCCCACTGGGTTCAGCAAATTTCGTTCTTCTAGGTTGAAGCATTCGTTGGCAGTAAGAGGTTGAATTTTCAGGTTTCACTCTGTTTTCTCCTATATTGATAGATGGATTTGGAACACCAAATCAAACACGGTTTGTGCTAGCCCCTTGAAACTTGACACAATAAAGTAGTTCTAAGTTCTATGTGTATGGTTTGTGTCCAATTGAAGTTTCCCTAGGAGGGAGTTGTGAAACACACTTTCGTTTGGAAGAGGTTGCCAAGCTTCCAAAATTCTACAAGTTTCCTGAAATCTCAGCATACGTTTTTTCACATAATCTTGAAGATACTTGGTGGTAATGAGCAGTACACCAATCCCACTTGGCTCAGTAAATTTCATTCTTCTAGGTTGGAGCATTCGTTTGCAATAAGAGTTTGAATTTTCAGGTTTCACTCTGTTTTCTCCTATATTGATACATGAATTTGGAACTCTAAATCAAGCACGGTTTGTGCTAGCCAATTGAAACGTGACACAATAAAGTAGTTCTAAGTTCTATCTGTATGGTTTGTTTCCTGTTGAAGTTGCCTTAGGAGGGAGTGGTGAAACACACTTTCGTTTGAAAGAGGTTGCCAAGCTTCCAAAATACTACGAGTGTCCTGAAATCTAAGCATATGTTTTTTTACCCAATCTTGAATATCCTTGGTGGTAATGAGCAGTACACTAATCCCACTTGGCTCAGCAAATTTCATTCTTCTAGGTTGAAGCATTCGTGTGCAATAAGAGTTTGATTTTTCAGGTTTCACGCTGTTTTCTCCTATATTTATACATGAATTTGGAACTCTAACTCAAACACGGTTTGTGCTAGCCCCTTGAAACTTGACACAATAAATTAGTTCTAAGTTCTATCTGTATGGTTTGTTTCCTCTTGAAGTTTCCCTAGGAGGGAGTGGTGAAACACACTTTCGTTTGGAAGAGGTTGCCAAGCTTCCAAAATACTACGAGTGTCCTGAAATCTCAGCATATGTTTTTTCACCCAATCTTGAAGATACTTGGTAGTAAGGAGCAGTACACCAATCCCACTTGGCTCAGCAAATTTCGTTCTTCTAGGTTGAAGCTTTCATTGGCAGTAAGAGTTTGAAATTTGAGGTTTCACTCTGTTTTCTCCTATATTGATAGATGAATTTGGAACTCCAAATCAAACACGGTTTGTGCTAGCCCCTTGAAACTTGACACAATAAAGTAGTTCTAAGTTCTATCTGTATGGTTTGTTTCCACTTGAAGTTGCCTTAGGAGGGAGTGGTGAAACACACTTTCGTTTGAAAGAGGTTGCCAAGCTTCCAAAATACTACGAGTGTCCTGAAATCTCAGCATATGTTTTTTTACCCAATCTTGAAAATCCTTGGAGGTAATGAGCAGTACACCAATCCCACTTGGCTCAGCAAATTTCATTCTTCTAGGTTTAAGCATTCGTGTGCAATAAGAGTTTGAATTTTCAGGTTTCACTCTGTTTTCTCCTATATTGATACATGAATTTGGAACTCTAAATCAAGCACGGTTTGTGCTAGTCCCTTGAAACTTGACACAATAAAGAAGTTCTAAGTTCTATGTGTATGGTTTGTTTCCTCTTGAAGTAGCCCTAGGAGGGAGTGGTGAAACACACTTTCGTTTGAAACGGGTTGCCAAGCTTTCAAAAAACTACGAGTGTCCTGAAATCTCAGCATATGTTTTTTCACCCATTCTTGAAGATACTTGGTGATAATGAGCAGTACACCATTCCCACTGGGTTCAGCAAATTTCGTTCTTCTAGGTTGAAGCATTCGTTGACAGTAAGAGTTTGAATTTTCAGGTTTCACTCTGTTTTCTCCTATATTTATACATGTATTTGGAACTCTAACTCAAACACGGTTTGTGCTAGCCCCTTGAAACTTGACACAATAAAGTAGTTCTAAGTTCTATCTGTACAATTTGTTTCCTCTTGAAGTCGCCCTAGGAGGGAGTGGTGAAGCACACTTTCGATTGAAAGGGGTTGCCAAGCTTCCAAAATACTATGAGTGTCCTGAAATCTCAGCATATGTTTTTTCACCCAATGTTGAAGATACTTGGGGGTAATGAGCAGTACACCAATCCCACTGGGTTCAGCAAATTTCGTTCTTCTAGGCTGAAGCATTCGTTGGCAGTAAGAGTTTGAAATTTCAGGTTTCACTCTGTTTTCTCCTATATTGATAGATGAATTGGAACTCCAAATCAAACACGGTTTGTGCTAGCCCCTTGAAACTTGACACAATAAAGTAGTTCTAAGTTGTATCTGTTCGGTTTGTTTCCTCTTGACGTTGCCCTAGGAGGGAGTGGTGAAGCACACTTTCGTTTGAAAGGTGTTGCCAAGCTTCCAAAAAACTACGAGTGTCCTGAAATCTCAGCATATGTTTTTTCACCCAATCATGAAGATACTTGGTGGTAATGAGCAGTACACCAATCCCACTTGGCTCAGCAAATTTAGTTCTTCTAGGTTGAAGCATTGGTTTCCAATAAGAATTTGAATTTTCAGGTTTCACTCTGTTTTCTCTTATATTGATACATGAATTTGGAACTCTAAATCAAGCACGGATTGTGCTACCCCTTGAAACTTGACACAATAAAGTAGTTCTAAGTTTTATGTGTATGGTTTGTTTCCTCTTGAAGTAGCCCTAAAAGGGAGTGGTAAAACACACTTTCGTTTGAAACGGGTTGCCAAGCTTCCAAAAAACTACGAGTGTCCTGAAATCTCAGCATATGTTTTTTCACCCATACTTGAAGATACTTGGTGATAATGAGCAGTACACCAATCCCACTGGGTTCAGCAAATTTCGTTCTTCTAGGTTGAAGCATTCGTTGGCAGTAAGAGGTTGAATTTTCAGGTTTCACTCTGTTTTCTCCTATATTGATAGATGGATTTGGAACTCCAAATCAAACACGGTTTGTGCTAGCCCCTTGAAACTTGACACAATAAAGTAGTTCTAAGTTCTATGTGTATGGTTTGTGTCCAATTGAAGTTTCCCTAGGAGGGAGTTGTGAAACACACTTTCGTTTGGAAGAGGTTGCCAAGCTTCCAAAATTCTACAAGTGTCCTGAAATCTCAGCATACGTTTTTTCACCCAATCTTGAAGATACTTGGTGGTAATGAGCAGTACACCAATCCCACTTGGCTCAGTAAATTTCATTCTTCTAGGTTGGAGCATTCGTTTGCAATAAGAGTTTGAATTTTCAGGTTTCACTCTGTTTTCTCCTATATTGATACATGAATTTGGTACTCTAAATCAAGAACGGTTTGTGCTAGCCCCTTGAAACTTGACACAATAAAGTAGTTCTAAGTTCTATCTGTATGGTTTGTTTTCTCTGGAAGTTGCCTTAGGAGGGAGTGGTGAAACACACTTTCGTTTGAAAGAGGTTGCCAAGCTTCCAAAATACTACGAGTGTCCTGAAATCTCAGCATAAGTTTTTTTACCCAATCTTGAATATCCTAGGTGGTAATGAGCAGAAGACCAATCCAACTTGGCTCAGCAAATTTCGTTCTTCTAGGTTGAAGCATTCGTGTGCAATAAGAGTTTGAATTTTCAGGTTTCACTCTGTTTTCTCCTATATTGATACATGAATTTGGAACTCTAAATCAAGCAGGGTTTGTGCTAGCCCCTTGAAACTTGACACAATAAAGTAGTTCTAAGTTCTATGTGTATGGTTTGTTTCCTCTTGAAGTAGCCCTAGGAGGGAGTGGTGAAACACACTTTCGTTTGAAACGGGTTGCCAAGCTTCCAAAAAACTACGAGTGTCCTGAAATCTCAGCATATGTTTTTTCACCCATTCTTGAAGATACTTGGTGATAATGAGCAGTACACCAATCCCACTGGGTTCAGCAAATTTCGTTCTTCTAGGTTGAAGCATTCGTTGGCAGTATAAGTTTGAATTTTCAGGTTTCACTCTGTTTTCTCCTATATTGATAGATGAATTTATAACTCCAAATCAAACACGGTTTGTGCTAGCCCCTTGAAACTTGACACAATAAAGTAGTTCTAAGTTCTATCTGTATGGTTTGTTTCCTCTTGAAGTTGCCTTAGGAGGGAGTAGTGAAACACACTTTCGTTTGAAAGAGGTTGCCAAGCTTCCAAAATACTATGAGTGTTCTGAAATCTCAGCATATGTTTTTATACCCAATCTTGAAGATCCTTGGTGGTAATGAGCAGTACACCAATCCCACTTGGCTCAGCAAATTTCGTTCTTATAGGTTGAAGCATTCGTGTGCAATAAGAGTTTGAATTTTCAGGTTTCACTCTGTTTTCTCCTATATTGATAAATAAATTTGGAACTCTAAATCAAGAACGGTTTGTGCTAGCCCCTTGAAACTTGACACAATAAAGTAGTTCTAAGTTCTATCTGTACGGTTTGATTCCTCTTGAAGTTGCCCTAGGAGGGAGTGGTGAAGCACACTTTCGTTCGAAAGGGGTTGCCAAGCTTCCAAAAAACTACGAGTGTCCTGAAATCTCAGCATGTGTTTTTTCACCCAATCTTGAAGATACTTGGTGGTAATGAGCAGTACACCAATCCCATTTGGATAAGCAAATTTCGTTCTTCTAGGTTGAAGCAATCGTTTTCAATAAAATTTTGAAATTTCGGGTTTCACGCTGTTTTCTCCTATATTTATACATGAATTTGGAACTCTAACTCAAACACGGTTTGTGCTAGCCCCTTGAAACTTGACACAATAAAGTAGTTCTAAGTTCTATCTGTACGGTTTGTTTCCTCTTGAAGTAGCTTTAGGAGGGAGTGGTGAAGCACACTTTCGATTGAAAGGGGTTGCCGAGCTTCCAAAATACTATGAGTGTCCTGAAATCTCAGCATATGTCTTTTCACCCAATCTTGAAGATACTTGGGGGTAATGAGTAGTACACCAATCCCACTGGGTTCAGCAAATTTCGTTCTTCTAGGCTGAAGCATTCGTTGGCAGTAAGAGTTTGAATTTTCAGGTTTCACTCTGTTTTCTCCTATATTGATAGATGAATTTGGAACTCCAAATCAAACACGGTTTGTGCTAGCCCCTTGAAACTTGACACAATAAAGTAGTTCTAAGTTGTATCTGTTCGGTTTGTTTCCTCTTGACGTTGCCCTAGGAGGGAGTGGTGAAGCACACTTTCGTTTGAAAGGTGTTGCGAAGCTTCCAAAACCTACGAGTGTCCTGAAATCTCAGCATATGTTTTTTGACCCAATCATGAAGATACTTGGTGATAATGAGCAGTACAACAATCCCACTGGGTTCAGCAAATTTCGTTCTTCAAGGTTGAAGCATTGGTTTCCAATAAGAGTTTGAATATTCAGGTTTCACTCTGTTTTCTCTTATATTGATACATGAATTTGGAACTCTAAATCAAGCACGGATTGTGCTAGCCCCTTGAAACTTGACACAATAAAGTAGTTCTAAGTTCTATGTGTATGGTTTGTTTCCTCTTGAAGTAGCCCTAGGAGGGAGTGGTGAAACACACTTTCGTTTGAAACGGGTTGCCAAGCTTCCAAAAAACTATGAGTGTCCTGAAATCTCAGCATATGTTTTTTCACCCAATCTTGAAGATACTTGGTGATAATGAGCAGTACACCAATCCCACTGGGTTCAGCAAATTTCGTTCTTCTAGGTTGAAGCATTCGTTGGCAGTAAGAGGTTGAATTTTCAGGTTTCACTCTGTTTTCTCCTATATTGATAGATGGATTTGGAACTCCAAATCAAACACGGTTTGTGCTAGCCCCTTGAAACTTGACACAATAAAGTAGTTCTAAGTTCTATGTGTATGGTTTGTGTCCAATTGAAGTTTCCCTAGGAGGGAGTTGTGAAACACACTTTCGTTTGGAAGAGGTTGCCAAGCTTCCAAAATTCTACAAGTGTCCTGAAATCTCAGCATACGTTTTTTCACCCAATCTTGAAGATACTTGGTGTTAATGAGCAGTACACCAATCCAACTTGGCTCAGTAAATTTCATTCTTCTAGGTTGGAGCATTCGTTTGCAATAAGAGTTTGAATTTTCAGGTTTCACTCTGTTTTCTCCTATATTGATACATGAATTTGGAACTCTAAATCCAGCACGGTTTTTGCTAGCCCCTTGAAACTTGACCCAATAAATTAGTTCTAAGTTCTATCTGTACGGTTTGTTTCCTCTTGAAGTTGCCCTAGGAGGGAGTGGTGAAGCACACTTTCGTTTGAAAGGGGTTGCCAAGCTTCCAAAAAACTACGAGTGTCCTGAAATCTCAGCATATGTTTTTTCACCCAATCTTGAAGATACTTGGTGGTAATGAGCAGTACACCAATCCCACTTGGCTAAGCAAATTTTGTTCTTCTAGGTTGAAGCATTCGTTTCCAATAAGAGTTTGAATTTTCAGGTTTCACTCTGTTTTCTCTTATATTGATACATGAATTTGGAACTCTAAATCAAGCACGGATTGTGCTAGCCCCTTAAAACTTGACACAATAAAGTAGTTCTAAGTTCTTTGTGTATGGTTTGTGTCCAATTGAAGTTTCTCTAGGAGGGAGTTGTGAAACACACTTTCGTTTGGAAGAAGTTGCCAAGCTTCCAAAATACTACGAGTGTCCTGAAATCTCAGCATATGTTTTTTCACCCAATCTTGAAGATACTTGGTGGTAATGAGCAGTACACCAATCCCACTTGGCTAAGCAAATTTCGTTCTGCTAGGATGAAGCATTCGTTTTCAATAAAATTTTGAAATTTTGGGTTTCACGCTGTTTTCTCCTATATTTATACATGAATTTGGAACTCTAACTCAAACATGGTTTGTGCTAGCCCCTTGAAACTTGACACAATAAATTAGTTCTAAGTTCTATCTGTATGGTTTGTTTCCTCTTGAAGTTTCCCTAGGAGGGAGTGGTGAAACACACTTTCCTTTGGAAGAGGTTGCCAAGCTTCCAAAATACTACGAGTGTCCTGAAATCTCAGCATATGTTTTTTCACCCAATCTTGAAGATACTTGGTAGTAAGGAGCAGTACACCAATCCCACTTGGCTCAGCAAATTTCGTTCTTTTAGGTTGAAGCATTCGTTGGCAGTAAGAGTTTGAAATTTGAGGTTTCACTCTGTTTTCTCCTATATTGAGAGATGACTTTGGAACTCAAAATCAAACACGGTTTGTGCTAGCCCCTTGAAACTTGACACAATAAAGTAGTTGTAAGTTCTATGTGTATGGTTTGTGTAGAATTGAAGTTTCCCTAGGAGGGAGTGGTGAAACACACTTTCGTTTGGAAGAGGTTGCCAAGCTTCCAAAATACTACGAGTGTCCTGAAATCTCAGCATATGTTTTTTCACCCAATCTTGAAGATACTTGGTGGTAATGAGCAGTACACCAAGCCCACTTGGCTCAGCAAATTTCGTTCTTCTAGGTTGAAGCATTCGTTTGCAATAAGAGTTTGAATTTTCAGGTTTCACTCTGTTTTCTCCTATATTGATACGTGAATTTGAAACTCTAAATCAAGAACGGTTTGTGCTAGCCCCTTGAAACTTGACACAATAAAGAAGTTCTAAGTTCTATGTGTATGGTTTGTGTCCAATTGAAGTTTCCCTAGGAGGGAGTTGTGAAACACACTTTCGTTTGGAAGAGGTTGCCAAGCTTCCAAAATACTACAAGTGTCCTGAAATCTCAGCATACGTTTTTTCACCCAATCTTGAAGATACTTGGGGGTAATGAGCAGTACACCAATCCCACTTGACTCAGCAAATTTCGTTCTTCTAGGTTGAAGCATTCGTTTGCAATAAGAGTTTGAGTTTTCAGGTTTCACTCTGTTTTCTCCTATATTGATACATGAATTTGGAACTCTAAATCAAGAACGGTTTGTGCTAGCCCCGTGAAACTTGACACAATAAAGTAGTTCTAAGTTCTATCTGTACAGTTTGTTTAATCTTGAAGTTGCCCTAGGAGGGAGTGGTGAAGCACACTTTCATTTGAAAGGGGTTGCCAAGCTTCCAAAAAACTACGAGTGTCCTGAAATCTCAGCATATGTTTTTTCACCCAATCTTGAAGATACTTGGTGGTAATGAGCAGTACACCAATCCCACTTGGCTCAGCAAATTTCGTTCTTCTAGGTTGAAGCATTCGTGTGCAATAAGTGTTTGAATTTTCAGGTTTCACTCTGTTTTCTCCTATATTGATACATGAATTTGGAACTCTAAATCAAGCACGGTTTGTGCTAGCCCCTTGAAACTTGACACAATAAAGTAGTTCTAAGTTCTATGTGTATGGTTTGTTTCCTCTTGAAGTAGCCCTAGGAGGGAGTGGTGAAACACACTTTCGTTTGAAACGGGTTGCCAAGCTTCCAAAAAACTACGAGTGTCCTGAAATCTCAGCATATGTTTTTTCAACCATTCTTGAAGATACCTGGTGGTAATGAGCAGTACACCAATCCCACTGGGTTCAGCAAATTTCGTTCTTCTAGGTTGAAGCATTCGTTGGCAGTAAGTGTTTGAATTTTCAGGTTTCACTCTGTTTTCTCCTATATTGATAGATGGATTTGGAACTCCAAATCAAACACGGTTTGTGCTAGCCCCTTGAAACTTGACACAATAATGTAGTTCTAAATTCTATGTGTATGGTTTGTGTCCAATTGAAGTTTCCCTAGGAGGGAGTTGTGAAACACGCTTTCGTTTGGAAGAGGTTGCCAAGCTTCCAAAATACTACAAGTGTCCTGAAATCTCAGCATACGTTTTTTCACCCAATCTTGAAGATACTTGGGTGTAATGAGCAGTACACCAATCCCACTTGACTCAGCAAATTTCGTTTTTCTAGGTTGAAGCATTCGTTTGCAATAAGAGTTTGAGTTTTCAGGTTTCACTCTGTTTTCTCCTATATTGATACATGCATTTGGAACTCTAAATCAAGAACGGTTTGTGCTAGCCCCGTGAAACTTGACACAATAAAGTAGTTCTAAGTTCTATGTGTATGGTTTGTTTCTCTCTTGAAGTAGCACTAGGAGAGAGTGGTGAAACACACTTTCGTTTGAAACGGGTTGGCAAGCTTCCAAAAAACTACGAGTGTCCTGAAATCTCAGCATATGTTTTTTCACCCATTCTTGAAGATACTTGGTGATAATGAGCAGTACACCAATCCCACTGGGTTCAGCAAATTTTGTTCTTCTAGGTTGAAGCATTCGTTGGCAGTAAGAGTTTGAATTTTCAGGTTTCACTCTGTTTTCTCCTATATTGATAGATGAATTTGGAACTCCAAATCAAACACGGTTTGTGCTAGCCCCTTGAAACTTGACACAATAAAGTAGTTCTAAGTTCTATCTCTATGGTTTGTTTCCTCTTGAAGTTGCCCTAGGAGGGAGTGGTGAAGCACACTTTCGATTGAAAGGGGTTGCCAAGCTTCCAAAATACTACGAGTGTCCTGAAATCTCAGCATATGTTTTTTCACCCAATCTTGAAGATACTTGGGGGTAATGAGCAGTACACCAATCCCACTGGGTTCAGCAAATTTCGTTCTTCTAGGTTTAAGCATTCGTTGGCAGTAAGAGGTTGATTTTTCAGGTTTCACTCTGTTTTCTCCTATATTGATAGATGGATTTGGAACTCCAAATCAAACACGGTTTGTGCTAGCCCCTTGAAACTTGACACAATAAAGTAGTTCTAAATTCTATGTGTATGGTTGGTGTCCAATTGAAGTTTCCCTAGGAGGGAGTGGTGAAACACACTTTCGTTTGGAAGAGGTTGCCAACCTTCCAAAAAACTACGAGTGTCCTGAAATCTCAGCATGTGTTTTTTCACCCAATCTTGAAGATACTTGGTGGTAATGAGTAGTACACCAATCCCACTTGGCTAAGCAAATTTCGTTCTTCTAGCTTGAATCATTCGTTGGCAGTAAGAGTTTGAATTTTCAGGTTTCACTCTGTTTTCTCCTATATTGATAGATGAATTTGGAACTCCAAATCAAACACGGTTTGTGCTAGCCCCTTGAAACTTGACACAATAAAGTAGTTCTAAGTTCTATCTGTATGGTTTGTTTCCTCTTGAAGTAGCCCTAGGAGGGAGTGGTGAAACACACTTTCGTTTGAAACGGGTTGCCAAGCTCCAAAAAACTACGAGTGTCCTGAAATCTCAGAATATGTTTGTTCACCCAGTCTTGAAGATACTTGGGGGTAATGAGCAGTACACCAATCCCACTGGGTTCAGCAAATTTCGTTCTTCTAGGTTGAAGCATTCGTTTCTCAGTAAGAGGTTGAATTTTCAGGTTTCACTCTGTTTTCTCCTATATTGATAGATGGATTTGGAACTCCAAATCAAACACGGTTTGTGCTAGCCCCTTGAAACTTGACACAATAAAGTAGTTCTAAGTTATATGTGTATGGTTTGTGTCCAATTGAAGTTTCCCTAGGAGGGAGTTGTGAAACACACTTTTGTTTGGAAGAGGTTGCCAAACTTCCGAAATACTACAAGTGTCCTGAAATCTCAGCATACGTTTTTTCACCCAATCTTGAAGATACTTGGTGGTAATGAGCAGTACACCAATCCCACTTGGCTCAGTAAATTTCATTCTTCTGGGTTGGAGCATTCGTTTGCAATAAGAGTTTGAATATTCAGGTTTCACTCTGTTTTCTCCTATATTGATACATGAATTTGGAACGCTAAATCAAGCACGGTTTGTGCTAGCCCCTTGAAACTTGAGAATAAAGTAGTTCTAAGTTCTATCTGTATGGTTTGTTTCCTCTTGAAGTTGCCTTAGGAGGGAGTGGTGAAACACACTTTCGTTTGAAAGAGGTTGCCAAGCTTCCAAAATACTACGAGTGTCCTGAAATCTCAGCATATGTTTTTTTACCCAATCTTGAATATCCTTGGTGGTAATGAGCAGTACACCAATCCCACTTGGCTCAGCAAATTTCGTTCTTCTAGGTTGAAGCATTCGTGTGCAATAAGAGTTTGAATTTTCAGGTTTCACTCTGTTTTCTCCTATATTGATACATGAATTTGGAACTCTAAATCAAGCACGGTTTGTGCTAGCCCCTTGAAACTTGACACAATAAAGTGGTTCTAAGTTCTATGTGTATGGTTTGTTTCCTCTTGAAGTAGCCCTAGGAGGGAGTGGTGAAACACACTTTCGTTTGAAACGGGTTGCCAAGCTTCCAAAAAACTACGAGTGTCCTGAAATCTCAGCATATGTTTTTTCACCCATTCTTGAAGATACTTGGTGATAATGAGCAGTACACCAATCCCACTGGGTTCAGCAAATTTCGTTCTTCTAGGTTGAAGCATTCGTTGGCAGTAAGTGTTTGCATTTTCAGGTTTCACTCTGTTTTCTCCTATATTGATAGATGGATTTGGAACTCCAAATCAAACACGGTTTGTGCTAGCCCCTTGAAACTTGACACAATAAAGTAGTTCTAAATTCTATGTGTATGGTTTGTGTCCAATTGAAGTTTCCCTAGGAGGGAGTTGTGAAACACACTTTCGTTTGGAAGAGGTTGCCAAGCTTCCAAAATACTACAAGTGTCCTGAAATCTCAGCATACGTTTTTTCACCCAATCTTGAAGATACTTGGGTGTAATCAGCAGTACACCAATCCCACTTGACTCAGCAAATTTCGTTTTTCTAGGTTGAAGCATTCGTTTGCAATAAGAGTTTGAGTTTTCAGGTTTCACTCTGTTTTCTCCTATATTGATACATGAATTTGGAACTCTAAATCAAGAACGGTTTGTGCTAGTCCCTTGAATCTTGACACAATAAAGTAGTTCTAAGTTCTCTCTGTACGGTTTGTTTCCTCTTGAAGTTGCCCTAGGATTGAGTGGTGAAGCACACTTTCATTTGAAAGGGGTTGCCAAGCTTCCAAAAGCTACGAGTGTCCTGAAATCTCAGCATATGTTTTTTCACCCAATCTTGAAGATACTTGGTTTTAATGAGCAGTACACCAATCCCACTTGGCTAAGCAAATTTCGTTCTTCTAGGATGAAGCATTCGTTTTCAATAAAATTTTGAAATTTTGGGTTTCACGCTGTTTTCTCCTATATTTATACATGAATTTGGAACTCTAACTCAAACATGGTTTGTGCTAGCCCCTTGAAACTTGACACAATAAATTAGTTCTAAGTTCTATCTGTATGGTTTGTTTCCTCTTGAAGTTTCCCTAGGAGGGAGTGGTGAAACACACTTTCGTTTGGAAGAGGTTGCCAAGCTTCCAAAATACTACGAGTGTCCTGAAATCTCAGCATATGTTTTTTCACCCCATCTTGAAGATACTTGGTAGTAAGGAGCAGTACACCAATCCCACTTGGCTCAGCAAATTTCGTTCTTCTAGGTTGAAGCATTCGTTGGCAGTAAGAGTTTGAAATTTGAGGTTTCACTCTGTTTTCTCCTATATTGAGAGATGACTTTGGAACTCAAAATCAAACACGGTTTGTGCTAGCCCCTTGAAACTTGACACAATAAAGTAGTTGTAAGTTCTATGTGTATGGTTTGTGTCCAATTGAAGTTTCCCTAGGAGGGAGTGGTGAAACACACTTTCATTTGGAAGAGGTTGCCAAGCTTCCAAAATACTACGAGTGTCCTGAAATCTCAGCATATGGTTTTTCACCCAATCTTGAAGATCCTTGGTGGTAATGAGCAGTACACCAATCCCACGTGGCTCAGCAAATTTCGTTCTTCTAGGTTGAAGCATTCGTTTGCAATAAGAGTTTGAATTTTCAGGTTTCACTCTGTTTTCTCCTATATTGATACGTGAATTTGGAACTCTAAATCAAGAACGGTTTGTGCTAGCCCCTTGAAACTTGACACAATAAAGTAGTTCTAAGTTCTATCTGTATGGTTTGTTTCCTCTTGAAGTTGCCTTAGGAGGGAGTGGTGAAACACACTTTCGTTTGAAAGAGGTTGCCAAGCTTCCAAAATACTACGAGTGTCCTGAAATCTCAGCATATGTTTTTTTACCCAATCTTGAATATCCTTGGAGGTAATGAGCAGTACACCAATCCCACTTGGCTCAGCAAATTTCGTTCATCTAGGTTGAAGCATTCGTGTGCAATAAGAGTTTGAATTTTCAGGTTTCACTCTGTTTTCTCCTATATTGATACATGAATATGGAACTCTAAATCAAGCACGGTTTGTGCTAGCCCATTGAAACTTGACCCAATAAATTAGTTCTAAGTTCTAACTGTAAGGTTTGTTTCCTCTTAAAGTTTCCCTAGGAGGGAGTGGTGAAACACACTTTCCTTTGGAAGAGGTTGCCAAGCTTCCAAAATACTACGAGTGTCCTGAAATCTCAGCATATGTTTTTTCACCCAATCTTGAATATCCTTGGTGGTAATGAGCAGTACACCAATCCCACTTGGCTCAGCAAATTTCGTTCTTCTAGGTTGAAGCATTCGTGTGCAATAAGAGTTTGAATTTTCAGGTTTCACTCTGTTTTCTCCTATATTGATACATGAATTTGGAACTCTAAATCAAGCACGGTTTGTGCTAGCCCCTTGAAACTTGACACAATAAAGTAGTTCTAAGTTCTATGTGTATGGTTTGTTTCCTCTTGAAGTAGCCCTAGGAGGGAGTGGTGAAACACACTTTCGTTTGAAACGGGTTTCCAAGCTTCCAAAAAACTACGAGTGTCCTGAAATCTCAGCATATGTTTTTTCACCCATTCTTGAAGATACTTGGTGATAATGAGCAGTACACCAATCCCACTGGGTTCAGCAAATTTCGTTCTTCTAGGTTGAAGCATTCGTTGGCAGTAAGTGTTTGAATTTTCAGGTTTCACTCTGTTTTCTCCTATATTGATAGATGGATTTGGAACTCCAAATCAAACACGGTTTGTGCTAGCCCCTTGAAACTTGACACAATAAAGTAGTTCTAAATTCTATGTGTATGGTTTGTGTCCAATTGAAGTTTCCCTAGGAGGGAGTTGTGAAACACACTTTCGTTTGGAAGAGGTTGCCAAGCTTCCGAAATACTACAAGTGTCCTGAAATCTCAGCATACGTTTTTTCACCCAATCTTGAAGATACTTGGTGGTAATGAGCAGTACACCAATCCCACTTGGCTCAGTAAATTTCATTCTTCTAGGTGGGAGCATTCGTTTGCAATAAGAGTTTGAATATTCAGGTTTCACTCTGTTTTCTCCTATATTGATACATGAATTTGAAACGCTAAATCAAGCACGGTTTGTGCTAGCCCCTTGAAACTTGACACAATAAAGTAGTTCTAAGTTCTATCTGTATGGTTTGTTTCCTCTTGAAGTTGCCTTAGGAGGGAGTGGTGAAACACACTTTCGTTTGAAAGAGGTTGCCAAGCTTCCAAAATACTACGACGTGTCCTGAAATCTCAGCATATGTTTTTTTACCCAATCTTGAATATCCTTGGTGGTAATGAGCAGTACACCAATCCCACTTGGCTCAGCAAATTTCGTTCTTCTAGGTTGAAGCATTCGTGTGCAATAAGAGTTTGAATTTTCAGGTTTCACTCTGTTTTCTCCTATATTGATACATGAATTTGGAACTCTAAATCAAGAACGGTTTGTGCTAGCCCCTTGAAACTTGACACAATAAAGTAGTTCTAAGTTCTATGTGTATGGTTTGTTTCCTCTTGAAGTAGCCCTAGGAGGGAGTGGTGAAACACACTTTCGTTTGAAACGGGTTGCCAAGCTTCCAAAAAACTACGAGTGTCCTGAAATCTCAGCATATTTTTTCACCCATTCATGAAGATACTTGGTGATAATGAGCAGTACACCAATCCCACTGGGTTCAGCAAATTTCGTTCTTCTAGGTTGAAGCATTCGTTGGCAGTAAGTGTTTGAATTTTCAGGTTTCACTCTGTTTTCTCCTATATTGATAGATGGATTTGGAACTCCAAATCAAACACGGTTTGTGCTAGCCCCTTGAAACTTGACACAATAAAGTAGTTCTAAATTCTATGTGTATGGTTTGTGTCCAATTGAACTTTCCCTAGGAGGGAGTTGTGAAACACGCTTTCGTTTGGAAGAGGTTGCCAAGCTTCCAAAATACTACAAGTGTCCTGAAATCTCAGCATACGTTTTTTCACCCAATCTTGAAGATACTTGGGTGTAATGAGCAGTACACCAATCCCACTTGACTCAGCAAATTTCGTTTTTCTAGGTTGAAGCATTCGTTTGCAATAAGAGTTTGAGTTTTCAGGTTTCACTCTGTTTTCTCCTATATTGATACATGAATTTGGAACTCTAAATCAAGAACGGTTTGTGCTAGCCCCGTGAAACTTGACACAATAAAGTAGTTCTAAGTTCTATCTGTACAGTTTGTTTAATCTTGAAGTTGCCCTCGGAGGAGTGCTGAAGCACACTTTCATTTGAAAGGGGTTGCCAAGCTTCCAAAAAACTACGAGTGTCCTGAAATCTCAGCATATGTTTTTTCACCCAATCTTGAAGATACTTGGTGGTAATGAGCAGTACACCAATCCCACTTGGCTAAGCAAATTTCGTTCTTCTAGGTTGAAGCATTCGTTTGCAATAAGAGTTTGAATTTTCAGGTTTCACTCTGTTTTCTCCTATATTGATAGATGAATTTGGAACTCCAAATCAAACACGGTTTGTGCTAGCCCTTTGAAACTTGACACAATAAAGTAGTTCTAAGTTCTATCTGTATGGTTTGTGTCCAATTGAAGTTTCCCTAGGAGGGAGTGGTGAAACACACTTTCGTTTGGAAGAGGTTGCCAAGCTTCCAAAATACTACGAGTGTCCTGAAATCTCAGCATATGTTTTTTTACCCAATCTTGAATATCCTTGGAGGTAATGAGCAGTACACCAATCCCACTTGGCTCAGCAAATTTCGTTCTTCTAGGTTGAAGCATTCGTGTGCAATAAGAGTTTGAATTTTCAGGTTTCACTCTGTTTTTTCCTATATTGATACATGAATTTGGAACTCTAAATCAAGCACGGTTTGTGCTAGCCCCTTGAAACTTGACACAATAAAGTAGTTCTAAGTTCTATGTGTATGGTTTGTTTCCTCTTGAAGTAGCACTAGGAGAGAGTGGTGAAACACACTTTCGTTTGAAACGGGTTGCCAAGCTTCCAAGAAACTACGAGTGTCCTGAAATTGCAGCATATATTTTTTCACCCATTCTTGAAGATACTTGGTGATAATGAGCAGTACACCAATCCCACTGGGTTCAGCAAATTTCGTTCTTCTAGGTTGAAGCATTCGTTGGCAGTAAGAGTTTAAATTTTCAGGTTTCACTCTGTTTTCTCCTATATTGATAGATGAATTTGGAACTCCAAATCAAACACGGTTTGTGCTAGCCCCTTGAAACTTGAAACAATAAAGTAGTTCTAAGTTCTATCTCTATGGTTTGTTTCCTCTTGAAGTTGCCTTAGGAGGGAGTGGTGAAACACACTTTCGTTTGAAAGAGGTTGCCAAGCTTCCAAAATACTATGAGTGTCCTGAAATCTCAGCATATGTTTTTATACCCAATCTTGAAGATCCTTGGTGGTAATGAGCAGTCCACCAATCCCACTTGGCTCAGCAAATTTCATTCTTCTAGGTTGAAGCATTCGTTTTCAATAAAATTTTGAAATTTTGGGTTTCACGCTGTTCTCTCCTATATTTATACATGAATTTGGAATTCTAACTCAAACACGGTTTGTGCTAGCCCCTTGAAACTTGACACAATAAAGTAGTTCTAAGTTCTATCTGTACGGTTTGTTTCCTCTTGAAGTTGCCCTAGGAGGGAGTGGTGAA
Organism: Callospermophilus lateralis; assembly: GCF_048772815.1. Taxonomy (NCBI): domain Eukaryota; kingdom Metazoa; phylum Chordata; class Mammalia; order Rodentia; family Sciuridae; genus Callospermophilus; species Callospermophilus lateralis. The sequence goes on along the minus strand of NW_027514550.1, from coordinate 130,835 downwards.
GCACACTTTCGATTGAAAGGGGTTGCCAAGCTTCCAAAAAACTACGAGTGTCCTGAAATCTCAGCATATGTTTTTTCACCCAATCTTGAAGATACTTGGGGGTAATGAGCAGTACAGCAATCCCACTGGGTTCAGCAAATTTCGTTCTTCTAGGTTGAAGCATTCGTTGGCAGTAAGAGGTTGAATTTTCAGGTTTCACTCTATTTTCTCCTAAATTGATAGATGGATTTGGAACTCCAAATCAAACACGGTTTGTGCTAGCCCCTTGAAACTTGACACAATAAAGTAGTTCTAAGTTCTATCTGTTCGGTTTGTTTCCTCTTGATGTTGCCCTAGGAGGGAGTGGTGAAGCACACTTTCGTTTGAAAGGTGTTCCGAAGCTTTCAAAAAACTACGAGTGTCCTGAAATCTCAGCATATGTTTTTTCACCCAATCTTGAAGATCCTTGGTGGTAATGAGCAGTACACCAATCCCACTTGGCTAAGCAAATTTCGTTCTTCTAGGTTGAAGCATTCGTTTTCAATAAAATTTTGAAATTTTGGGTTTCACGCTGTTTTCTCCTATATTTATACATGAATTTGGAACTCTAACTCAAACACGGTTTGTGCTAGCCCCTTGAAACTTGACCCAATAAATTAGTTCTAAGTTCTATCTGTATGGTTTGTTTCCTCTTGAAGTTTCCCTAGGAGGGAGTTGTGAAACACACTTTCCTTTGGAAGAGGTTACCAAGCTTCCAAAATACTACGAGTGTCCTGAAATCTCAGCATAATTTTTTTCACCCAATCTTGAAGATACTTGGTAGTAAGGAGCAGTACACCAATCCCACTTGGCTCAGCAAATTTCGTTCTTCTAGGTTGAAGCATTCGTTGGCAGTAAGAGTTTGAAATTTGAGGTTTCACTCTGTTTTCTCCTATATTGATAGATGAATTTGGAACTCCAAATCAAACACGGTTTGTGCTAGCCCCTTGAAACTTGACACAATAAAGTAGTTCTAAGTTCTATCTGTATGGTTTGTGTCCAATTGAAGTTTCCCTAGGAGGGAGTGGTGAAACACACTTTCGTTTCGAAGAGGTTGCCAAGCTTCCAAAATACTACGAGTGTCCTGAAATCTCAGCATATGTTTTTTCACCCAATCTTGAAGATACTTGGTGGTAATGAGCAGTACCAAGCCCACTTGGCTCAGCAAATTTCGTTCTTCTAGGTTGAAGCATTCGTTTGCAATAAGAGTTTGAATTTTCAGGTTTCACTCTGTTTTCGCCTATATTGATACGTGAATTGGGAACTCTAAATCAAGAACGGTTTGTGCTAGCCCCTTGAAACTTGACACAATAAAGTAGTTCTAAGTTCTATCTGTATGGTTTGTTTCCTCTTGAAGTTTCCTTAGGAGGGAGTGGTGAAACACACTTTCGTTTGAAAGGTGTTGCCAAGCTTCCAAAAAACTACGAGTGTCCTGAAATCTCAGCATATGTTTTTTTACCCAATCTTGAATATCCTTGGAGGTAATGAGCAGTATACCAATCCCACTTGGCTCAGCAAATTTCGTTCTTCTAGGTTGAGGCATTCTTTTCCAATAAGTGTTTGAATTTTCAGGTTTCACTCTGATTTCTCTTATATTGATACATGAATTTGGAACTCTAAATCAATCACGGATTGTGCTAGCCCCTTGAAACTTGACAAAATAAAGTAGTTCTAAGTTCGATGTGTTTGGTTTGTTTCCTCTTGAAGTTGCCTTAGGTGGGAGTGGTGAAACACACTTTCGTTTCAAAGAGGTTGCCAAGCTTCCAAAATACTACGAGTGTCCTGAAATCTCAGCATATGTTTTTTTACCCAATCTTGAATATCCTTGGTGGTAATGAGCAGTACACCAATCCCACTTGGCTCAGTAAATTTCGTTCTTCTAGGTTGAAGCATTCGTGTGCAATAAGAGTTTGAATTTTCAGGTTTCACTCTGTTTTCTCCTATATTGATACATGAATATGGAACTCTAAATCAAGCACGGTTTGTGCTAGCCCCTTGAAACTTGACACAATAAAGAAGTTCTAAGTTCTATGTGTATGGTTTGTATCCTCTTGAAGTAGCCCTAGGAGGGAGTGGTGAAACACACTTTCGTTTGAAACGGGTTGCCAAGCTTCCAAAAAACTACGAGTGTCCTGAAATCTCAGCATATGTTTTTTCACACATTCTTGAAGATACTTGGTGATAATGAGCAGTACACCAATCCCACTGGGTTCAGCAAATTTCGTTCTTCTAGGTTGAAGCATTCGTTGGCAGTAAGAGTTTGAATTTTCAGGTTTCACTGTTTTCTCCTATATTGATAGATGAATTTGGAACTCCAAATGAAACACGGTTTGTGCTAGCCCCTTGAAACTTGACACAATAAGGTAGTTCTAAGTTCTATCTGTATGGTTTGTTTCCTCTTGAAGTAGCCCTAGGAGAGAGTGGTGAAACACACTTTCGTTGGAAACGGGTTGCCAAGCTTCCAAAAAACTACGAGGGTCCTGAAATCTAAGCATATGTTTTTTTCACCCAATCTTGAAGATACTTCGGGGTAATGAGCAGTACACCAATCCCACTTGACTCAGCAAATTTCGTTCTTCTAGGTTGAAGCATTCGTTTGCAATAAGAGTTTGAGTTTTCAGGTTTCACTCTGTTTTCTCCTATATTGATACATGAATTTGGAACTATAAATCAAGAAAGGTTTGTGCTAGCCCCTTGAAACTAGACACAATAAAGTAGTTCTAAGTTCGATCTGTACGGTTTGTTTCCTTTTGAAGTTGCCCTAGGAGGGAGTGGTGAAGCACACTTTCGTTTGAAAGGGGTTGCCAAGCTTCCAAAAAACTACGAGTGTCCTGAAATCTCAGAATATGTTTTTTCACCCAATCTTGAAGATACTTGGTGATAATGGGCAGTACACCAATCCCACTGGGTTCAGCCAATTTCGTTCTTCTAGGTTGAAGCATTCGTTGGCAGTAAGAGTTTGAATTTTCAGGTTTCACTCTGTTTTCTCCTATATTGATACATGAATTTGGAACTCTAAATCAAGCACGGTTTGTGCTAGCCCCTTGAAACTTGACACAATAAAGTAGTTCTAAGTTCTATGTGTATGGTTTGTGTCCTCTTGAAGTAGCCCTATTAGGGAGTGGTGAAACACACTTTCGTTTGAAACGGGTTGCCAAGCTTCCAAAAAACTACGAGTGTCCTGAAATCTCAGCATATGTTTTTTCACCCATTCTTGAAGATACTTGGTGATAATGAGCAGTACACCAATCCCACTGGGTTCAGCAAATTTCGTTCTTCTAGGTTGAAGCATTCGTTGGCAGTAAGAGTTTGAATTTTCAGGTTTCACTGTTTTCTCCTATATTGATAGATGAATTTGGAACTCCAAATCAAACACGGTTTGTGCTAGCCCCTTGAAACTTGACACAATAAGGTAGTTCTAAGTTCTATCTGTATGGTTTGTTTCCTCTTGAAGTAGCCCTAGGAGAGAGTGGTGAAACACACTTTCGTTGGAAACGGGTTGCCAAGCTTCCAAAAAACTACGAGGGTCCTGAAATCTCAGCATATGTTTTTTTCACCCAATCTTGAAGATACTTCGGGGTAATGAGCAGTACACCAATCCCACTTGACTCAGCAAATTTCGTTCTTCTAGGTTGAAGCATTCGTTTGCAATAAGAGTTTGAGTTTTCAGGTTTCACTCTGTTTTCTCCTATATTGATACATGAATTTGGAACTATAAATCAAGAAAGGTTTGTGCTAGCCCCTTGAAACTAGACACAATAAAGTAGTTCTAAGTTCGATCTGTACGGTTTGTTTCCTCTTGAAGTTGCCCTAGGAGGGAGTGGTGAAGCACACTTTCGTTTGAAAGGGGTTGCCAAGCTTCCAAAAAACTACGAGTGTCCTGAAATCTCAGAATATGTTTTTTCACCCAATCTTGAAGATACTTGGTGGTAATGAGCAGTACACCAAGCCCACTTGGCTCAGCAAATTTCGTTGTTCTAGGTTGAAGCATTCGTGTGCAATAAGAGTTTGAATTTTCAGGTTTCACTCTGTTTTCTCCTATATTGATACATGAATTTGGAACTCTAAATCAAGCACGGTTTGTGCTAGCCCCTTGAAACTTGACACAATAAAGTAGTTCTAAGTTCTATGTGTATGGTTTGTTTCCTCTTGAAGTAGCCCTAGGAGGGAGTGGTGAAACACACTTTCGTTTGAAACGGGTTGCCAAGCTTCCAAAAAACTACGAGTGTCCTTAAATCTCAGCATATGTTTTTTCACCCATTCTTGAAGATACTTGGTGATAATGAGCAGTACACCAATCCCACTGGGTTCAGCAAATTTCGTTCTTCTAGGTTGAAGCATTCGTTGGCAGTAAGTGTTTGAATTTTCAGGTTTCACTCTGTTTTCTCCTATATTGATAGATGGATTTGGAACTCCAAATCAAACACGGTTTGTGCTAGCCCCTTGAAACTTGACACAATAAAGTAGTTCTAAATTCTATGTGTATGGTTTGTGTCCAATTGAAGTTTCCCTAGGAGGGAGTTGTGAAACACACTTTCGTTTGGAAGAGGTTGCCAAGCTTCCGAAATACTACAAGTGTCCTGAAATCTCAGCATACGTTTTTTCACCCAATCTTGAAGATACTTGGTGGTAATGAGCAGTACACCAATCCCACTTGGCTCAGTAAATTTCATTCTTCTAGGTGGGAGCATTCGTTTGCAATAAGAGTTTGAATATTCAGGTTTCACTCTGTTTTCTCCTATATTGATACATGAATTTGGAACGCTAAATCAAGCACGGTTTGTGCTAGCCCCTTGAAACTTGACACAATAAAGTAGTTCTAAGTTCTATCTGTATGGTTTGTTTCCTCTTGAAGTTGCCTTAGGAGGGAGTGGTGAAACACACTTTCGTTTGAAAGAGGTTGCCAAGCTTCCAAAATACTACGACGTGTCCTGAAATCTCAGCATATGTTTTTTTACCCAATCTTGAATATCCTTGGTGGTAATGAGCAGTACACCAATCCCACTTGGCTCAGCAAATTTCGTTCTTCTAGGTTGAAGCATTCGTGTGCAATAAGAGTTTGAATTTTCAGGTTTCACTCTGTTTTCTCCTATATTGATACATGAATTTGGAACTCTAAATCAAGAACGGTTTGTGCTAGCCCCTTGAAACTTGACACAATAAAGTAGTTCTAAGTTCTATGTGTATGGTTTGTTTCCTCTTGAAGTAGCCCTAGGAGGGAGTGGTGAAACACACTTTCGTTTGAAACGGGTTGCCAAGCTTCCAAAAAACTACGAGTGTCCTGAAATCTCAGCATATTTTTTCACCCATTCATGAAGATACTTGGTGATAATGAGCAGTACACCAATCCCACTGGGTTCAGCAAATTTCGTTCTTCTAGGTTGAAGCATTCGTTGGCAGTAAGTGTTTGAATTTTCATGTTTCACTCTGTTTTCTCCTATATTGATAGATGGATTTGGAACTCCAAATCAAACACGGTTTGTGCTAGCCCCTTGAAACTTGACACAATAAAGTAGTTCTAAATTCTATGTGTATGGTTTGTGTCCAATTGAAGTTTCCCTAGGAGGGAGTTGTGAAACACGCTTTCGTTTGGAAGAGGTTGCCAAGCTTCCAAAATACTACAAGTGTCCTGAAATGTCAGCATACGTTTTTTCACCCAATCTTGAAGATACTTGGGTGTAATGAGCAGTACACCAATCCCACTTGACTCAGCAAATTTCGTTTTTCTAGGTTGAAGCATTCGTTTGCAATAAGAGTTTGAGTTTTCAGGTTTCACTCTGTTTTCTCCTATATTGATACATGAATTTGGAACTCTAAATCAAGAACGGTTTGTGCTAGCCCCGTGAAACTTGACACAATAAAGTAGTTCTAAGTTCTATCTGTACAGTTTGTTTAATCTTGAAGTTGCCCTCGGAGGAGTGCTAAAGCACACTTTCATTTGAAAGGGGTTGCCAAGCTTCCAAAAAACTACGAGTGTCCTGAAATCTCAGCATATGTTTTTTCACCCAATCTTGAAGATACTTGGTGGTAATGAGCAGTACACCAATCCCACTTGGCTAAGCAAATTTCGTTCTTCTAGGTTGAAGCATTCGTTTGCAATAAGAGTTTGAATTTTCAGGTTTCACTCTGTTTTCTCCTATATTGATAGATGAATTTGGAACTCCAAATCAAACACGGTTTGTGCTAGCCCTTTGAAACTTGACACAATAAAGTAGTTCTAAGTTCTATCTGTATGGTTTGTGTCCAATTGAAGTTTCCCTAGGAGGGAGTGGTGAAACACACTTTCGTTTGGAAGCGGTTGCCAAGCTTCCAAAATACTACGAGTGTCCTGAAATCTCAGCATATGTTTTTTTACCCAATCTTGAATATCCTTGGAGGTAATGAGCAGTACACCAATCCCACTTGGCTCAGCAAATTTCGTTCTTCTAGGTTGAAGCATTCGTGTGCAATAAGAGTTTGAATTTTCAGGTTTCACTCTGTTTTCTCCTATATTGATACATGAATTTGGAACTCTAAATCAAGCACGGTTTGTGCTAGCCCCTTGAAACTTGACACAATAAAGTAGTTCTAAGTTCTATGTGTATGGTTTGTTTCCTCTTGAAGTAGCACTAGGAGAGAGTGGTGAAACACACTTTCGTTTGAAACGGGTTGCCAAGCTTCCAAGAAACTACGAGTGTCCTGAAATTGCAGCATATATTTTTTCACCCATTCTTGAAGATACTTGGTGATAATGAGCAGTACACCAATCCACTGGGTTCAGCAAATTTCGTTCTTCTAGGTTGAAGCATTCGTTGGCAGTAAGAGTTTAAATTTTCAGGTTTCACTCTGTTTTCTCCTATATTGATAGATGAATTTGGAACTCCAAATCAAACACGGTTTGTGCTAGCCCCTTGAAACTTGACACAATAAAGTAGTTCTAAGTTCTATCTCTATGGTTTGTTTCCTCTTGAAGTTGCCTTAGGAGGGAGTGGTGAAACACACTTTCGTTTGAAAGAGGTTGCCAAGCTTCCAAAATACTATGAGTGTCCTGAAATCTCAGCATATGTTTTTTTCACCCAATCTTGAAGATCCTTGGTGGTAATGAGCAGTACACCAATCCCACTTGGCTAAGCAAATTTCGTTCTTCTAGGTTGAAGCATTCGTTTTCAATAAAATTTTGAAATTTTGGGTTTCACGCTGTTTTCTCCTATATTTATACATGAATTTGGAACTCTAACTCAAACAAGGTTTGTGCTAGCCCCTTGAAACTTGACCCAATAAATTAGTTCTAAGTTCTATCTGTATGGTTTGTTTCCTCTTGAAGTTTCCCTAGGAGGGAGTGGTGAAACACACTTTCCTTTGGAAGAGGTTACCAAGCTTCCAAAATACTACGAGTGTCCTGAAATCTCAGCATAATTTTTTTCACCCAATCTTGAAGATACTTGGTAGTAAGGAGCAGTACACCAATCCCACTTGGCTCAGCAAATTTCGTTCTTCTAGGTTGAAGCATTCGTTGGCAGTAAGAGTTTGAAATTTGAGGTTTCACTCTGTTTTCTCCTATATTGATAGATGAATTTGGAACTCCAAATCAAACACGGTTTGTGCTAGCCCCTTGAAACTTGACACAATAAAGTAGTTCTAAGTTCTATCTGTATGGTTTGTGTCCAATTGAAGTTTCCCTAGGAGGGAGTGGTGAAACACACTTTCGTTTCGAAGAGGTTGCCAAGCTTCCAAAATACTATGAGTGTCCTGAAATCTCAGCATATGTTTTTTCACCCAATCTTGAAGATACTTGGTGGTAATGAGCAGTACACCAAGCCCACTTGGCTCAGCAAATTTCGTTCTTCTAGGTTGAAGCATTCGTTTGCAATAAGAGTTTGAATTTTCAGGTTTCACTCTGTTTTCGCCTATATTGATACGTGAATTGGGAACTCTAAATCAAGAACGGTTTGTGCTAGCCCCTTGAAACTTGACACAATAAAGTAGTTCTAAGTTCTATCTGTATGGTTTGTTTCCTCTTGAAGTTTCCTTAGGAGGGAGTGGTGAAACACACTTTCGTTTGAAAGGTGTTGCCAAGCTTCCAAAAAACTACGAGTGTCCTGAAATCTCAGCATATGTTTTTTTACCCAATCTTGAATATCCTTGGAGGTAATGAGCAGTATACCAATCCCACTTGGCTCAGCAAATTTCGTTCTTCTAGGTTGAGGCATTCTTTTCCAATAAGTGTTTGAATTTTCAGGTTTCACTCTGTTTTCTCTTATATTGATACATGAATTTGGAACTCTAAATCAATCACGGATTGTGCTAGCCCCTTGAAACTTGACAAAATAAAGTAGTTCTAAGTTATATCTGTATGGTTTGTTTCCTCTTGAAGTTGCCTTAGGAGGGAGTGGTGAAACACACTTTCGTTTGAAAGAGGTTGCCAAGCTTCCAAAATACTACGAGTGTCCTGAAATCTCAGCATATGTTTTTATACCCAATCTTGAATATCCTTGGTGGTAATGAGCAGTACACCAATCCCACTCGGCTCAGCAAATTTCGTTCTTCTAGGTTGAAGCATTCGTGTGCAATAAGAGTTTGAATTTTCAGGTTTCACTCTGTTTTCTCCTATATTGATACATGAATATGGAACTCTAAATCAAGCACGGTTTGTGCTAGCCCCTTGAAACTTGACACAATAATGTAGTTCTAAGTTCTATCTGTATGGTTTGTTTCCTCTTGAAGTAGCCCTAGGAGGGAGTTGTGAAACACACTTTCGTTTGGAAGAGGTTGCCAAGCTTCCAAAATACTACGAGTGTCCTGAAATCTCAGCATACGTTTTTTCACCCAATCTTGAAGATACTTGGTGGTAATGAGCAGTAGACCAAGCCCACTTGGCTCAGCAAATTTCGTTCTTATGGTTGAAGCATTCGTTTGCAATAAGAGTTTGAATTTTCAGGTTT
>NW_027514550.1:0-121696 GCF_048772815.1 Callospermophilus lateralis | reverse complement strand
GGGCTTTGGTGTACTGCTCATTACCACCAAGGTATCTTCAAGATTTGGGTGAAAAAACATATTCTGAGATTTCAGACACTCTGTTGTGTTCTAAGTTCGATCTGTACGGTTTGTTTCCTCTTTGAAGTTGCCTAGGAGGGAGTGGTGAAGCACACTTTCGTTTGAAAGGGGTTGCCAAGCTCCAAAAACTACGAGTGTCCTGAAATCTCAGAATATGTTTTTTCACCCAATCTTGAAGATACTTGGTGGTAATGAGCAGTACACCAAGCCCACTTGGCTCAGCAAATTTCGTTCTTCTAGGTTGAAGCATTCGTGTGCAATAAGAGTTTGAATTTTCAGGTTTCACTCTGTTTTCTCCTATATTGATACATGAATTTGGAACTCTAAATCAAGCACGGTTTGTGCTAGCCCCTTGAAACTTTACACAATAATGTAGTTCTAAGTTCTATGTGTATGGTTTGTTTCCTCTTGAAGTAGCCCTAGGAGGGAGTGGTGAAACACACTTTCGTTTGAAACGGGTTGCCAAGCTTCCAAAAAACTACGAGTGTCCTTAAATCTCAGCATATGTTTTTTTCACATATTCTTGAAGATACTTGGTGATAATGAGCAGTACACCAATCCCACTGGGTTCAGCAAATTTCGTTCTTCTAGGTTGAAGCATTCGTTGGCAGTAAGTGTTTGAATTTTCAGGTTTCACTCTGTTTTCTCCTATATTGATAGATGGATTTGGAACTCCAAATCAAACACGGTTTGTGCTAGCCCCTTGAAACTTGACACAATAAAGTAGTTCTAAATTCTATGTGTATGGTTTGTGTCCAATTGAAGTTTCCCTAGGAGGGAGTTGTGAAACACACTTTCGTTTGGAAGAGGTTGCCAAGCTTCCGAAATACTACAAGTGTCCTGAAATCTCAGCATACGTTTTTTCACCCAATCTTGAAGATACTTGGTGGTAATGAGCAGTACACCAATCCCACTTGGCTCAGTAAATTTCATTCTTCTAGGTAGGAGCATTCGTTTGCAATAAGAGTTTGAATATTCAGGTTTCACTCTGTTTTTCTCCTATATTGATACATGAATTTGGAACGCTAAATCAAGCACGGTTTGTGCTAGCCCCTTGAAACTTGACACAATAAAGTAGTTCTAAGTTCTATCTGTATGGTTTGTTTCCTCTTGAAGTTGCCTTAGGAGGCAGTGGTGAAACACACTTTCGTTTGAAAGAGGTTGCCAAGCTTCCAAAATACTACGACGTGTCCTGAAATCTCAGCATATGTTTTTTTACCCAATCTTGAATATCCTTGGTGGTAATGAGCAGTACACCAATCCCACTTGGCTCAGCAAATTTCGTTCTTCTAGGTTGAAGCATTCGTGTGCAATAAGAGTTTGAATTTTCAGGTTTCACTCTGTTTTCTCCTATATTGATACATGAATTTGGAACTCTAAATCAAGAACGGTTTGTGCTAGCCCCTTGAAACTTGACACAATAAAGTAGTTCTAAGTTCTATGTGTATGGTTTGTTTCCTCTTGAAGTAGCCCTAGGAGGGAGTGGTGAAACACACTTTCGTTTGAAACGGGTTGCCAAGCTTCCAAAAAACTACGAGTGTCCTGAAATCTCAGCATATTTTTTCACCCATTCATGAAGATACTTGGTGATAATGAGCAGTACACCAATCCCACTGGGTTCAGCAAATTTCGTTCTTCTAGGTTGAAGCATTCGTTGGCAGTAAGTGTTTGAATTTTCAGGTTTCACTCTGTTTTCTCCTATATTGATAGATGGATTTGGAACTCCAAATCAAACACGGTTTGTGCTAGCCCCTTGAAACTTGACACAATAAAGTTATTCTAAATTCTATGTGTATGGTTTGTGTCCAATTGAAGTTTCCCCTAGGAGGAGTTGTGAAACACGCTTTCGTTTGGAAGAGGTTGCCAAGCTTCCAAAATACTACAAAGTGTCCTGAAATCTCAGCATACGTTTTTTCACCCAATCTTGAAGATACTTGGGTGTAATGAGCAGTACACCAATCCCACTTGACTCAGCAAATTTCGTTTTTCTAGGTTGAAGCATTCGTTTGCAATAAGAGTTTGAGTTTTCAGGTTTCACTCTGTTTTCTCCTATATTGATACATGAATTTGGAACTCTAAATCAAGAACGGTTTGTGCTAGCCCCGTGAAACTTGACACAATAAAGTAGTTCTAAGTTCTATCTGTACCGTTTGTTTAATCTTGAAGTTGCCCCTCGGAGGAGTGCTGAAGCACACTTTCATTTGAAAGGGGTTGCCAAGCTTCCAAAAAACTACGAGTGTCCTGAAATCTCAGCATATGTTTTTTCACCCAATCTTGAAGATACTTGGTGGTAATGAGCAGTACCCCAATCCCACTTGGCTAAGCAAATTTCGTTCTTCTAGGTTGAAGCATTCGTTTGCAATAAGAGTTTGAATTTTCAGGTTTCACTCTGTTTTCTCCTATATTGATAGATGAATTTGGAACTCCAAATCAAACACGGTTTGTGCTAGCCCTTTGAAACTTGACACAATAAAGTAGTTCTAAGTTCTATCTGTATGGTTTGTGTCCAATTGAAGTTTCCCTAGGAGGGAGTGGTGAAACACACTTTCCGTTTGGAAGAGGTTGCCAAGCTTCCAAAATACTACGAGTGTCCTGAAATCTCAGCATATGTTTTTTTACCCAATCTTGAATATCCTTGGAGGTAATGAGCAGTACACCAATCCCACTTGGCTCAGCAAATTTCGTTCTTCTAGGTTGAAGCATTCGTGTGCAATAAGAGTTTGAATTTTCAGGTTTCACTCTGTTTTCTCCTATATTGATACATGAATTTGGAACTCTAAATCAAGCACGGTTTGTGCTAGCCCCTTGAAACTTGACACAATAAAGTAGTTCTAAGTTCTATGTGTATGGTTTGTTTCCTCTTGAAGTAGCACTAGGAGAGAGTGGTGAAACACACTTTCGTTTGAAACGGGTTGCCAAGCTTCCAAGAAACTACGAGTGTCTGAAATTGCAGCATATATTTTTTCACCCATTCTTGAAGATACTTGGTGATAATGAGCAGTACACCCAATCCCACTGGGTTCAGCAAATTTCGTTCTTCTAGGTTGAAGCATTCGTTGGCAGTAAGAGTTTAAATTTTCAGGTTTCACTCTGTTTTCTCCTATATTGATAGATGAATTTGGAACTCCAAATCAAACACGGTTTGTGCTAGCCCCTTGAAACTTGACACAATAAAGTAGTTCTAAGTTCTATCTCTATGGTTTGTTTCCTCTTGAAGTTGCCTTAGGAGGGAGTGGTGAAACAAACTTTCGTTTGAAAGAGGTTGCCAAGCTTCCAAAATACTATGAGTGTCCTGAAATCTCAGCATATGTTTTTATACCCAATCTTGAAGATCCTTGGTGGCAATGAGCAGTCCACCAATCCCACTTGGCTCAGCAAATTTCATTCTTCTAGGTTGAAGCATTCGTTTTCAATAAAATTTTGAAATTTTGGGTTTCACGCTGTTCTCTCCTATATTTATACATGAATTTGGAATTCTAACTCAAACACGGTTTGTGCTAGCCCCTTGAAACTTGACACAATAAAGTAGTTCTAAGTTCTATCTGTACGGTTTGTTTCCTCTTGAAGTTGCCCTAGGAGGGAGTGGTGAAGCACACTTTCGATTGAAAGGGGTTGCCAAGCTTCCAAAAAACTACGAGTGTCCTGAAATCTCAGCATATGTTTTTTCACCCAATCTTGAAGATACTTGGGGGTAATGAGCAGTACAGCAATCCCACTGGGTTCAGCAAATTTCGTTCTTCTAGGTTGAAGCATTCGTTGGCAGTAAGAGGTTGAATTTTCAGGTTTCACTCTATTTTCTCCTAAATTGATAGATGGATTTGGAACTCCAAATCAAACACGGTTTGTGCTAGCCCCTTGAAACTTGACACAATAAAGTAGTTCTAAGTTCTATCTGTTCGGTTTGTTTCCTCTTGATGTTGCCCTAGGAGGGAGTGGTGAAGCACACTTTCGTTTGAAAGGTGTTCCGAAGCTTTCAAAAAACTACGAGTGTCCTGAAATCTCAGCATATGTTTTTTCACCCAATCTTGAAGATCCTTGGTGGTAATGAGCAGTACACCAATCCCACTTGGCTAAGCAAATTTCGTTCTTCTAGGTTGAAGCATTCGTTTTCAATAAAATTTTGAAATTTTGGGTTTCACGCTGTTTTCTCCTATATTTATACATGAATTTGGAACTCTAACTCAAACACGGTTTGTGCTAGCCCCTTGAAACTTGACCCAATAAATTAGTTCTAAGTTCTATCTGTATGGTTTGTTTCCTCTTGAAGTTTCCCTAGGAGGGAGTGGTGAAACACACTTTCCTTTGGAAGAGGTTACCAAGCTTCCAAAATACTACGAGTGTCCTGAAATCTCATCATAATTTTTTTCACCCAATCTTGAAGATACTTGGTAGTAAGGAGCAGTACACCAATCCCACTTGGCTCAGCAAATTTCGTTCTTCTAGGTTGAAGCATTCGTTGGCAGTAAGAGTTTGAAATTTGAGGTTTCACTCTGTTTTCTCCTATATTGATAGATGAATTTGGAACTCCAAATCAAACACGGTTTGTGCTAGCCCCTTGAAACTTGACACAATAAAGTAGTTCTAAGTTCTATCTGTATGGTTTGTGTCCAATTGAAGTTTCCCTAGGAGGGAGTGGTGAAACACACTTTCGTTTCGAAGAGGTTGCCAAGCTTCCAAAATACTACGAGTGTCCTGAAATCTCAGCATATGTTTTTTCACCCAATCTTGAAGATACTTGGTGGTAATGAGCAGTACACCAAGCCCACTTGGCTCAGCAAATTTCGTTCTTCTAGGTTGAAGCATTCGTTTGCAATAAGAGTTTGAATTTTCAGGTTTCACTCTGTTTTCGCCTATATTGATACGTGAATTGGGAACTCTAAATCAAGAACGGTTTGTGCTAGCCCCTTGAAACTTGACACAATAAAGTAGTTCTAAGTTCTATCTGTATGGTTTGTTTCCTCTTGAAGTTTCCTTAGGAGGGAGTGGTGAAACACACTTTCGTTTGAAAGGTGTTGCCAAGCTTCCAAAAAACTACGAGTGTCCTGAAATCTCAGCATATGTTTTTTTACCCAATCTTGAATATCCTTGGAGGTAATGAGCAGTATACCAATCCCACTTGGCTCAGCAAATTTCGTTCTTCTAGGTTGAGGCATTCTTTTCCAATAAGTGTTTGAATTTTCAGGTTTCACTCTGTTTTCTCTTATATTGATACATGAATTTGGAACTCTAAATCAATCACGGATTGTGCTAGCCCCTTGAAACTTGACAAAATAAAGTAGTTCTAAGTTCGATGTGTATGGTTTGTTTCCTCTTGAAGTTGCCTTAGGTGGGAGTGGTGAAACACACTTTCGTTTCAAAGAGGTTGCCAAGCTTCCAAAATACTACGAGTGTCCTGAAATCTCAGCATATGTTTTTTTACCCAATCTTGAATATCCTTGGTGGTAATGAGCAGTACACCAATCCCACTTGGCTCAGCAAATTTCGTTCTTCTAGGTTGAAACATTCGTGTGCAATAAGAGTTTGAATTTTCAGGTTTCACTCTGTTTTCTCCTATATTGATAGATGAATTTGGAACTCCAAATCAAACACGGTTTGTGCTAGCCCCTTGAAACTTGACACAATAAAGTAGTTCTAAGTTATATCTGTATGGTTTGTTTCCTCTTGAAGTTGCCTTAGGAGGGAGTGGTGAAACACACTTTCGTTTGAAAGAGGTTGCCAAGCTTCCAAAATACTACGAGTGTCCTGAAATCTCAGCATATGTTTTTTTACCCAATCTTGAATATCCTTGGTGGTAATGAGCAGTACACCAATCCCACTCGGCTCAGCAAATTTCGTTCTTCTAGGTTGAAGCATTCGTGTGCAATAAGAGTTTGAATTTTCAGGTTTCACTCTGTTTTCTCCTATATTGATACATGAATATGGAACTCTAAATCAAGCACGGTTTGTGCTAGCCCCTTGAGACTTGACACAATAAAGTAGTTCTAAGTTCTATCTGTATGGTTTGTTTCCTCTTGAAGTTGCCTTAGGAGGGAGTGGTGAAACACACTTTCGTTTGAAAGAGGTTGCCAAGCTTCCAAAATACTACGAGTGTCCTGAAATCTCAGCATATGTTTTTTTACCCAATCTTCAATATCCTTGGTGGTAATGAGCAGTACACCAATCCCACTGGGTTCAGCATATTTCGTTCTTCTAGGTTGAAGCATTCGTTGGCAGTAAGAGTTTGAATTTTCAGGTTTCACTCTGTTTTCTCCTATATTGATAGATGAATTTGGAACTCCAAATCAAACACGGTTTGTGCTAGCCCCTTGAAACTTGACACAATAAAGTAGTTCTAAGTTCTATCTGTATGGTTTGTTTCCTCTTGAAGTTGCCTGAGGAGGGAGTGGTGAAACACACTTTCGTTTGAAAGAGGTTGCCAAGCTTCCAAAATACTATGAGTGTCCTGAAATCTCAGCATATGTTTTTATACCCAATCTTGAAGATCCTTGGTGGTAATGAGCAGTACACCAATCCCACTAGGCTCAGCAAATTTCGTTCATCTAGGTTGAAGCATTCGTTTTCAATAAAATTTTGAAAATTCGAGTTTCACGCTGTTTTCTCCTACATTTATACATGAATTTGGAACTCTAACTCAAACACGGTTTGTGCTAGCCCCTTGAAACTTGACACAATAAAGTAGTTCTAAGTTCAATCTGTACGGTTTGTTTCCTCTTGAATTTGCCCTAGGAGGGAGTGGTGAAGCACACTTTCGTTTGAAAGGGGTTGCCAAGCTTCCAAAAAACTAGAGTGTCCTGAAGTCTCAGCATATGTTTTTTCAGCCAATCTTGAAGATTCTTGGTGGTAATGAGCAGTACACCAATCCCACTTGGCTAAACAAATTTCTTTCTTCTAGGTTGAAGCATTCGTTTTCAATAAAATTTTGAAATTTCGGGTTTCACGCTTTTTTCTCCTATATTTATACATGAATTTGGAACTCTAACTCAAACACGGTTTGTGCTAGCCCCTTGAAACTTGACACACTAAATTAGTTCTGAGTTCTATCTGTATGGTTTGTTTCCTCTTGAAGTTTCCCTAGGAGAGAGTGGTAAAACACACTTTCGTTTGAAAGAGGTTGCCAAGCTTCCAAAATACTACGAGTGTCCTGAAATCTCAGCATATGTTTTTTCACACAATCGTGAAGATACTTGGGGGTAAGGAGCAGTACACCAATCCCACTTGACTCAGGAAATTTCGTTCTTCTAGGGTGAAGCATTCGTTTGCAATAAGAGTTTGAGTTTTCAGGTTTCACTCTGTTTTCTCTTATATTGATACATGAATTTGGAACTCTAACTCAAACACGGTTTGTGCTAGCCCCTTGAAACTTGACACAATAAATTAGTTCTAAGTTCTATCTGTACAGTTTGTTTCCTCTTGAAGTTGCCCTAGGAGGGAGTGGTGAAGCACACTTTCGATTGAAAGGGGTTGCCAAGCTTCCAAAATACTACGAGTTTCCTGAAATCTCAGCATATGTTTTTTCACCCAATCTTGAAGATACTTGGGGGTAATGAGCAGTACACCAATCCCACTGGGTTCAGCAAATTTCGTTCTTCTAGGTTGAAGCATTCGTTGGCAGTAAGTGTTTGAATTTTCAGGTTTCACTCTGTTTCTCCTATATTGATAGATGAATTTGGAACTCCAAATCAAACACGGTTTGTGCTAACCCCTTGAAACTTGACACAATAAAGTAGTTCTAAGTTCTATCTGTTCGGTTTGTTTCCTCTTGAAGTTGCCCTAGGAGGGAGTGGTGAAGCACACTTTCGTTTGAAAGGTGTTGCCAAGCTTCCAAAAAACTACGAGTGTCCTGAAATCTCAGCATATGTTTTTTCACCCAATTTTGAAGATCCTTGGTGGTAATGAGCAGTACACCAATCCCACTTGGCTCAGCAAATTTCGTTCTTCTAGGTTGAAGCATTCGTGTGCAATAAGAGTTTGAATTTTCAGGTTTCACTCTGTTTTCTTCTATATTGATACATGAATTTGGAACTCTAAATCAAGCACGCTTTGTGCTAGCCCCTTGAAGCTTGACACAATAAAGTAGTTCTAATTTCTATGTGTATGGTTTGTTTCCTCTTGAAGTAGCCCTAGGAGGGAGTGGTGAAACACACTTTCGTTTGAAACGGGTTGCCAAGCTTCCAAAAAACTACGAGTGTCCTGAAATCTCAGCATATGTTTTTTCACCCATTCTTGAAGATACTTGGTGATAATGAGCAGTACACCAATCCCACTGGGTTTAGCAAATTTCGTTCTTCTAGGTTGAAGCATTCGTTGGCAGTAAGAGTTGAATTTTCAGGTTTCACTCTGTTTTCTCCTATATTGATAGATGAATTTGGAACTCCAAATCAAACACGGTTTGTGCTAGGCCCTTGAAACTTGACACAATAAAGTAGTTCTACGTTCTATCTGTATGGTTTGTTTCCTCTTGAAGTAGCCCTAGGAGGGAGTTGTGAAACACACTTTCGTTTGGAAGTGGTTGCCAAGCTTCCAAAATACTACGAATGTCCTGAAATCTCAGCATATGTTTTTTCACCCAATCTTGAAGATACTTTTGGGTAATGAGCAGTACACCAATCCCACTTGACTCAGCAAATTTCGTTCTTCTAGGTTGAAGCATTCGTTTGCAATAAGAGTTTGAGTTTTCAGGTTTCACTCTGTTTTCTCCTATATTGATACATGAATTTGGAACTCCAAATCAAACACGGTTTGTGCTAGCCCCGTGAAACTTGACACAATAAAGTAGTTCTAAGTTCTATCTGTAGGGTTTGTTTCCTCTTGAAGTTGCCCTATGAGGGAGTGGTGAAGCACACTTTCGTTTGAAAGGGGTTGCCAAGCCTCCAAAAAACTACGAGTGTCCTGAAATCTCAGCATATGTTTTTTCACCCAATCTTGAAGATACTTGGTGGTAATGAGCAGTACACCAATCCCACTTGGCTAAGCAAATTTCGTTCTTCTAGGTTGAAGCATTCGTTTTCAATAAAATTTTGAAATTTCGGGTTTCACGCTGTTTTCTCCTATATTGATAGATGAATTTTGAACTCCAAATCAAACACGGTTTGTGCTAGCCCCTTGAAACTTGACACAATAAAGTAGTTCTAAGTTCTATCTGTATGGTTTGTGTCGAATTGAAGTTTCCCTAGGAGGGAGTGGTGAAACACACTTTCGTTTGGAAGAGGTTGCCAAGCTTCCAAAATACTACGAGTGTTCTGAAATCTCAGCATATGTTTTTTCACCCAATCTTGAAGATACTTGGTGGTAATGAGCAGTACACCAAGCCCACTTGGCTCAGCAAATTTCGTTCTTCTAGGTTGAAGCATTCGTTTGCAATAAGAGTTTGATTTTTCAGGTTTCACTCTGTTTTCTCCTATATTGATACATGAATTTGGAACTCTAACTCAAGAACGGTTTGTGCTAGCCCGTTGAAACTTGACACAATAAAGTAGTTCAAAGTTCTATCTGTATGGTTTGCTTCCTCTTGAAGTTGCCTTAGGAGGGAGTGGTGAAACACACTTTCTTTGAAAGAGGTTGCCAAGCTTCCAAAATACTACGAGTGTCCTGGAATCTCAGCATATGTTTTTTTACCCAATCTTGAATATCCTTGGTGGTAATGAGCAGTACACAAATCCCACTTGGCTCAGCATATTTCGTTCTTCTAGGTTGAAGCATTCGTGTGCAATAAGAGTTTGAATTCTCATTTTTCACTCTGTTTTCTCCTATATTGATAGATGAATTTGGAACTCCAAATCAAACACGGTTTGTGCTAGCCCCTTGAAACTTGACATAATAAAGTAGTTCTAAGTTCTATCTGTATGGTTTGTTTCCTCTTGAAGTTGCCTTAGGAGGGAGTGGTGAAGCACACTTTCATTTGAAAGGGGTTGCCAAGCTTCCAAAAATCTATGAGTGTCCTGAAATCTCAGCATATGTTTTTTCACCCAATCTTGAAGATACTTGGTGGTAATGAGCAGTACACCAATCCCACTTGGCTAAGCAAATTTCGTTCTTCTAGGTTGAAGCATTCGTTTTCAATAAAATTTTGAAATTTCGGGTTTCACGCTGTTTTCTCCTATATTTATACATGAATTTGGAACTCTAACTCAAACACGGTTTGTGCTAGCCCCTTAAAACTTGACAAAATAAATTAGTTCTAAGTTCTATCTGTACGGTTTGTTTTCTCTTGAAGTTTCCCTAGGAGGGAGTGGTGAAACAAACTTTCGTTTGGAAGAGGTTGCCAAGCTTCCAAAATACTACGAGTGTCCTGAAATCTCAGCATATGTTTTTTCACCCAATGTTGAAGACACTTGGTAGTAAGGAGCAGTACACCAATCCCACTTGGCTCAGCAAATTTCGTTCTTCAAGGTTGAAGCATTCGTTGGCAGTAAGAGTTTGAAATTTGAGGTTTCACTCTGTTTTCTCCTATATTGATAGATGAATTTGGAACTCATAATCAAACACGGTTTGTGCTAGCCCCTTGAAACTTGACACAATAAAGTAGTTCTAAGTTCAATCTGTATGGTTTGTGTCCAATTGAAGTTTCCCTAGGAGGGAGTGGTGAAACACACTTTCGTTTGGAAGAGGTTGCCAAGCTTCCAAAAAACTACGAGTGTCCTGAAATCTCAGCATATGTTTTTTCACCCAATCTTGAAGATACTTGGTGGTAATGAGCAGTACACCAAGCCCACTTGGCTCAGCAAATTTCGTTTTTCTAGGTTGAAGCATTCGTGTGCAATAAGAGTTTGAATTTTCAGGTTTCACTGTTTTCTTCCTATATTGATACATGAATATGGAAGTCTAAATCAAGAACGGTTTGTGCTAGCCCCATGAAACTTGACACAATAAAGTAGTTCTATGTTCTATCTGTATGGTTTGTTTCCTCTTGAAGTTGCCTTAGGAGGGAGTGGTGAAACACACTTTCGTTTGAAAGAGGTTGCCAAGCTTCCAAAATACTACGAGTGTCCTGAAATCTCAGCATATTGTTTTTTTACCCAATCTTGAATATCCTTGGTGGTAATGAGCAGTACACCAATCCCACTTGGCTCAGCAAATTTCGTTCTTCTAGGTTGAAGCATTCGTGTGCAATAAGAGTTTGAATTTTCAGGTTTCACTGTTTTCTCCTATATTGATACATGAATATGGAAATCTAAATCAAGCACGGTGTGTGCTAGCCCCTTGAAACTTGACACAATAAAGAAATTCTAAGTTCTATGTGTATGGTTTGTTTCCTCTTGAAGTAGCCCTAGGAGGGAGTGATGAAACACACCTTCGTTTGAAACGGGGTTGCCAAGCTTCCAAAAAACTACGAGTGTCCTGAAATCTCAGCATATGTTTTTTCACCCATTCTTGAAAATACTTGGTGATAATGAGCAGTACAACAATCCCACTGGGTTCAGCAAATTTCGTTCTTCTAGGTTGAAGCATTCGTTGGCAGTAAGAGTTTGAATTTTCAGGTTTCACTCTGTTTTCCTCCTATATTGATAGATGAATTTGGAACTCCAAATCAAACACGGTTTGTGCTAGGCCCTTGAAACTTGACACAATAAAGTAGTTCTAAGTTCTATCTGTATGGTTTGTTTCCTCTTGAAGTAGCCCTAGGAGGGGAGTTGTGAAACACACTTTCGTTTGGAAGTGGTTGCCAAGCTTCCAAAATACTACGAGTGTCCTGAAATCTCAGCATATGTTTTTTTCACCCAATCTTGAAGATACTTGGGGGTAATGAGCAGTACAGCAATCCCACTTGACTCAGCAAATTTCATTCTTCTAGGTTGAAGCATTCGTTTGCAATAAGAGTTTGAGTTTTCAGGTTTCACTCTGTTTTCTCCTATATTGATACATGAATATGGAACTCTAAATCAAGCACGGTTTGTGCTAGCCCCTTCAAACTTGACACAATAAAGTAGTTCTAAGTTCTATCTGTATGGTTTGTTTCCTCTTGAAGTTGCCTTAGGAGGGAGTGATGAAGCACACTTTCGTTTGAAAGGCGTTGCCAAGCTTCCAAAAAACTACGAGTGTCCTGAAAACTCAGCATATGTTTTTTCACCCAATCTTGAAGATACTTGGTGGTAATGAGCAGTACACCAATCCCTCTTGGCTAAGCAAATTTCGTTCTTCTAGGTTGAAGCATTCGTTTTCAATAAAATTTTGAATTTTGGGGTTTCACGCTGTTTTCTCCTATATTTATACATGAATTTGGAACTCTAACTCAAACACGGTTTGTGCTAGCCCCTTGAAACTTGACACAATAAATTAGTTCTAAGTTCTATCTGTATGGTTTGTTTCCTCTTGAAGTTTCCCTAGGAGGGAGTGGTGAAACAAACTTTCGTTTGGAAGCGGTTGCCAAGCTTGCAAAATACTACGAGTGTCCTGAAATCTCAGCATATGTTTTTTCACCCATTCTTGAAGATACTTGGTGGTAATGAGCAGTACACCAAGCCCACTTGGCTCAGCAAATTTCGTTCTTCTAGGTTGAAGCATTCGTTGGCAGTAAGAGTTTGAATTTTCAGGTTTCACTCTGTTTTCTCCTATATTGATACATGAATATGGAACTCTAAATCAAGCACGGTTTGTGCTAGCCCCTTCAAACTTGACACAATAAAGTAGTTCTAAGTTCTATCTGTATGGTTTGTTTCCTCTTGAAGTTGCCTTAGGAGGGAGTGATGAAGCACACTTTCGTTTGAAAGGCGTTGCCAAGCTTCCAAAAAACTACGAGTGTCCTGAAAATCAGCATATGTTTTTTCACCCAATCTTGAAGATACTTGGTGGTAATGAGCAGTACACCAATCCCTCTTGGCTAAGCAAATTTCGTTCTTCTAGGTTGAAGCATTCGTTTTCAATAAAATTTTGAATTTTGGGGTTTCACGCTGTTTTCTCCTATATTTATACATGAATTTGGAACTCTAACTCAAACACGGTTTGTGCTAGCCCCTTGAAACTTGACACAATAAATTAGTTCTAAGTTCTATCTGTATGGTTTGTTTCCTCTTGAAGTTTCCCTAGGAGGGAGTGGTGAAACAAACTTTCGTTTGGAAGCGGTTGCCAAGCTTGCAAAATACTACGAGTGTCCTGAAATCTCAGCATATGTTTTTTCACCCATTCTTGAAGATACTTGGTGGTAATGAGCAGTACACCAAGCCCACTTGGCTCAGCAAATTTCGTTCTTCTAGGTTGAAGCATTCGTGTGCAATAAGAGTTTGAATTTTCAGGTTTCACTGTTTTCTCCGATATTGATACATGAATATGGAACTCTAAATCAAGAACGGTTTGTGCTAGCCCCTTGAAACTTGACACAATAAAGTAGTTCTATGTTCTATCTGTATGGTTTGTTTCCTCTTGAAGTTGCCTTAGGAGGGAGTCGTGAAACACCCTTTCGTTTGAAAGAGGTTGCCAAGCTTCCAAAATGCTACGAGTGTCCTGAAATCTCAGCATATGTTTTTTTACCCAATCTTGAATATCCTTGGTGGTAATGAGCAGTACACCAATCCCACTTGGCTCAGCAAATTTCGTTCTTCTTGGTTGAAGCATTCGTGTGCAATAAGAGTTTGAATTTTCAGGTTTCACTGTTTTCTCCTATATTGATACATGAATATGGAACTCTAAATCAAGCACGGTATGTGCTAGCCCCTTGAAACTTGACACAATGAAGAAGTTCTAAGTTCTATGTGTATGGTTTGTTTCCTCTTGAAGTAGCCCTAGGAGGGAGTGATGAAACACACCTTCGTTTGAAACGGGTTGCCAAGCTTCCAAATAACTACGAGTGTCCTGAAATCTCAGCATGTTTTTTCACCCATTCTTGAAGATACTTGGTGATAATGAGCAGTACACCAATCCCACTGGGTTGAGCAAATTTCGTTCTTCTAGGTTGAAGAATTCGTTGGCAGTAAGAGTTTGAATTTTCAGGTTTCACTCTGTTTTCTCCTATATTGATGGATGAATTTGGAACTCCAAATCAAACACGGTTTGTGCTAGTCCCTTGAAACTTGACACAATAAAGTAGTTCTAAGTTCTATCTGTATGGTTTGTTTCCTCTTGAAGTAGCCCTAGGAGGGAGTTGTGAAACACACTTTCGTTTGGAAGTGGTTGCCAAGATTCCAAAATACTACGAGTGTCCTGAAATCTCAGCAAATGTTTTTTCACCCAATCTTGAAGATACTTGGTGGTAATGAGCAGTACACCAATCCCACTTGACTCAGCAAATTTCATTCTTCTAGGTTGAAGCATTCGTTTGCAATAAGAGTTTGAGTTTTCAGGTTTCACTCTGTTTTCTCCTATATTGATACATGAATTTGGAACTCTAAATCAAGAACGGTTTGTGCTAGCCCCTTGAAACTTGACACAATAAAGTAGTTCTAAGTTCTATCTGTATGGTTTGTTTCCTCTTGAAGTTGCCCTAGGAGGGAGTGGTGAAGCACACTTTCGTTTGAAAGGGGTTGCCAAGCTTCCAAAAAACTACGAGTGTCCTGAAATCTCAGCATATGTTTTTTCACCCAATCTTGAAGATACTTGGTGGTAATGAGCAGTACACCAATCCCACTTGGCTAAGCAAATTTCGATCTTCTAGGTTGAAGCATTCGTTTTCAATAAAATTTTGAAATTTCGGGTTTCACGCTGTTTTCTCCTATATGTATACATGAATTTGGAACTCTAACTCAAACACGGTTTGTGCTAGCCCCTTGAAACTTGACAGAATAAATTAGTTCTAAGTTCTATCTGTACGGTTTGTTTTCTCTTGAAGTTTCTGAAGGAGGGAGTGGTGAAGCAAACTTTCGTTTGGAAGAGGTTGCCAAGCTTCCAAAATACTACGAGTGTCCTGAAATCTCAGCATATGTTTTTTCACCCAATGTTGAAGACACTTGGTAGTAAGGAGCAGTACTCCAATCCCACTTGGCTCAGCAAATTTCGTTCTTCAAGGTTGAAGCATTCGTTGGCAGTAAGAGTTTGAAATTTGAGGTTTCACTCTGTTTTCTCCTATATTGATAGATAAATTTGGAACTCCAAATCAAACACGGTTTGTGCTAGCCCCTTGAAACTTGACACAATAAAGTAGTTCTAAGTTCTATCTGTATGGTTTGTGTCCAATTGAAGTTTCCCTAGGAGGGAGTGGTGAAACACACTTTCGTTTGGAAGAGGTTGCCAAGCTTCCAAAAAACTACGAGTGTCCCGAAATCTCAGCATATGTTTTTTCACCCATTCTTGAAGATACTTGGTGATAATGAGCAGTACACCAAGCCCACTTGGCTCAGCAAATTTCGTTCTTCTAGGTTGAAGCATTCGTGTGCAATAAGAGTTTGAATTTTCAGGTTTCACTGTTTTCTCCTATATTGATACATGTATATGGAACTCTAAATCAAGAACGGTTTGTGCTAGCCCCTTGAAACTTGACACAATAAAGTAGTTCTAAGTTCTATCTGTATGGTTTGTTTCCTCTTGAAGTTGCCTTAGGAGGGAGTGATGAAGCACACTTTCGTTTGAAAGGCATTGGAAAGCTTCCAAAAAACTACGAGTGTCCTGAACACTCAGCATATGTTTTTTCACCCAATCTTGAAGATACTTGGTGGTAATGAGCAGTACACCAATCCCACTTGGCTAAGCAAATTTCGTTCTTCTAGGTGGAAGCATTCGTTTTCAATAAAATTTTGAATTTTTGGGTTTCACGCTGTTTTCTCCTATATTTATACATGAATTTGAAACTCTAACTCAAACACGGTTTGTGCTAGCCCCTTGAAACTTGACACAATAAATTAGTTCTAAGTTCTATCTGTATGGTTTGTTTCCTCTTGAAGTTTCCCTAGGAGGGAGTGGTGAAACAAACTTTCGTTTGGAAGCGGTTGCCAAGCTTCCAAAATACTACGAGTGTCCTGAAATCTCAGCATATGTTTTTTCACCCAATCTTGAAGATACTTGGTGATAATGAGCAGTACACCAATCCCACTGGGTTGAGCAAATTTCGTTCTTCTAGGTTGAAGCATTCGTTGGCAGTAAGAGTTTGAATTTTCAGGTTTCACTCTGTTTTCTCCTATATTGATAGATGAATTTGGAACTCCAAATCAAACACGGTTTGTGCTAGGCCCTTGAAACTTGACACAATAAAGTAGTTCTAAGTGCTATCTGTATGGTTTGTTTCTTCTTGAAGTAGCCCTAGGAGGGAGTTGTGAAACACACTTTCGTTTGGAAGTGGTTGCCAAGCTTCCAAAATACTACGAGTGTCCTGAAATCTCAGCATATGTTTTTTCACCCAATCTTGAAGATACTTGGGGGTAATGAGCAGTACACCATTCCCACTTGACTAAGCATTTTTCATTCTTCTAGGTTGAAGCATTCGTTTGCAATAAGAGTTTGAGTTTTCAGGTTTCACTCTGTTTTCTCCTATATTGATACATGAATTTGGAACTCTAAATCAAGAACGGTTTGTGCTAGCCCCTTGAAACTTGACACAATAAAGTAGTTCTAAGTTCTATCTGTATGGTTTGATTCCTCTTGAAGTTGCCCTAGGAGGGAGTGGTGAAGCACACTTTCGTTTGAAAGGGGTTGCCAAGCTTCCAAAAAACTACGAGTGTCCTGAAATCTCAGCATATGTTTTTTCACTCAATCTTGAAGATACTTGGTGGTAATGAGCAGTACACCAATCCCACTTGGCTAAGCAAATTTCGATCTTCTACGTTGAAGCATTCGTTTTCAATAAAATTTTGAATTTTTGGGTTTCACGCTGTTTTCTCATATATGTATACATGAATTTGGAACTCTAACTCAAACACGGTTTGTGCTAGCCCCTTGAAACTTGACACAATAAATTAGTTATAAGTTCTATCTGTATGGTTTGTTTTCTCTTGAAGTTTCCCTAGGAGAGAGTGGTGAAACAAACTTTCGTTTGGAAGAGGTTGCCAAGCTTCCAAAATACTACGAGTGTCCTGAAATCTCAGCATATGTTTTTTCACCCAATGTTGAAGACACTTGGTAGTAAGGAGCAGTACACCAATCCCACTTGGCTCAGCAAATTTCGTTCTTCAAGGTTGAAGCATTCGTTGGCAGTAAGAGTTTGAAATTTGAGGTTTCACTCTGTTTTCTCCTATATTGATAGATGAATTTGGAACTCCAAATCAAACACGGTTTGTGCTAGCCCCTTGAAACTTGACACAATAAAGTAGTTCTAAGTTCTATCTGTATGGTTTGTGTCCAATTAAAGTTTCCCTAGGAGGGAGTGGTGAAACACACTTTCGTTTGGAAGAGGTTGCCAAGCTTCCAAAAAACTACGAGTGTCCTGAAATCTCAGCATATGTTTTTTCACCCATTCTTGAAGATACTTGGTGGTAATGAGCAGTACACCAAGCCCACTTGGCTCAGCAAATTTCGTTCTTCTAGGTTGAAGCATTCGTGTGCAATAAGAGTTTGAATTTTCAGGTTTCACTGTTTTCTCCTATATTGATACATGAATATGGAACTCTAAATCAAGAACGGTTTGTGCTAGCCCCTTGAAACTTGACACAATAAAGTAGTTCTATGTTCTATCTGTATGGTTTGTTTCCTCTTGAAGTTGCCTTAGGAGGGAGTAGTGAAACACACTTTCGTTTGAAAGAGGTTGCCAAGCTTCCAAAATACTACGAGTGTCCTGAAATGTCAGCATATGTTTTTTTACCCAATCTTGAATATCCTTGGTGGTAATGAGCAGTACACCAATCCCATTGGCTCAGCAAATTTCGTTCTTCTAGGTTGAAGAATTCGTGTGCAATAAGAGTTTGAATTTTCAGGTTTCACTGTTTTCTCCTATATTGATACATGAATATGGAACTCTAAATCAAGCACGGTTTGTGCTAGCCCCTTGAAACTTGACACAATAAAGAAGTTCTAAGTTCTATGTGTATGGTTTGTTTCCTCTTGAAGTAGCCCTAGGAGGGAGTGATGAAACACACCTTCGTTTGAAACGGGTTGCCAAGCTTCCAAAAAACTACGAGTGTCCTGAAATCTCAGCATATGTTTTTTCACCCATTCTTGAAGATACTTGGTGATAATGAGCAGTACACCAATCCCACTGGGTTCAGCAAATTTCGTTCTTCTAGGTTGAAGCATTCGTTGGCAGTAAGAGTTTGAATTTTCAGGTTTCACTCTGTTTTCTCCTATATTGATACATGAATTTGGAACTCTAAATCAAGAACGGTTTGTGCTAGCCTCTTGAAACTTGACACAATAAAGTAGTTCTAAGTTCTATCTGTATGGTTTGATTCCTCTTGAAGTTGCCCTAGGAGGGAGTGGTGAAGCACACTTTCGTTTGAAAGGGGTTGCCAAGCTTCCAAAAAACTACGAGTGTCCTGAAATCTCAGCATATGTTTTTTCACCCAATCTTGAAGATACTTGGTGGTAATGAGCAGTACACCAATCCCACTTGGCTAAGCAAATTTCGATCTTCTAGGTTGAAGCATTCGTTTTCAATAAAATTTTGAAATTTGGGGTTTCATGCTGTTTTCTCCTATATTTATACATGAATTTGGAACTCTAACTAAAACACGCTTTGTGCTAGCCCCTTGAAACTTGACACAATAAATTAGTTCTATGTTCTATCTGTATGTTTTTTTTCCTCTTGAAGTTTCCCTAGGAGGGAGTGGTGAAACAAACTTTCGTTTGGAAGCGGTTGCCAAGCTTCCAAAATACTACGAGTGTCCTGAAATCTCAGCATATGTTTTTTCACCCAATCTTGAAGATACTTGGGGGTAATGAGCAGTACACCAATCCCACTTGACTCAGCAAATTTCATTCTTCTAGGTTGAAGCATTCGTTTTCAATAAGAGTTTGAGTTTTCAGGTTTCACTCTGTTTTCTCCTATATTGATACATGAATTTGGAACTCTAAATCAAGAACGGTTTGTGCTAGCCCCTTGAAACTTGACACAATAAAGTAGTTCTAAGTTCTATCTGTATGGTTTGTTTCCATTTGAAGTTGCCTTAGGAGGGAGTGGTGAAGCACACTTTTATTTGAAAGGGTTTGCCAAGCTTCCAAAAAACTACGAGTGTCCTAAAATCTCAGCATATGTTTTTTCACCCAATCTTGAAGATACTTGGTGGTAATGAGAAGTACACCAATCCCACATGGCTAAGCAAATTTCATTCTTCTAGGTTGAAGCATTCGTTTTCAATAAAATTTTGAAATTTCGGGTTTCACGCTGTTTTCTCCTATATTTATACATGAATTTGGAACTCTAACTCAAACACGGTTTGTGCTAGCCCCTTGAAACTTGACACAAT
This sequence comes from Callospermophilus lateralis, assembly GCF_048772815.1. Classification (NCBI taxonomy): domain Eukaryota; kingdom Metazoa; phylum Chordata; class Mammalia; order Rodentia; family Sciuridae; genus Callospermophilus; species Callospermophilus lateralis. The sequence goes on along the minus strand of NW_027514550.1, from coordinate 102,380 downwards.
AAATTAGTTCTAAGTTCTATCTGTACGGTTTGTTTTCTCTTGAAGTTTCCCTAGGAGGGAGTGGTGAAACAAACTTTCGTTTGGAAGAGGTTGCCAAGCTTCCAAAATACTACGAGTGTCCTGAAATCTCAGCATATGTTTTTTCACCCAATGTTGAAGACACTTGGTAGTAAGGAGCAGTACACCAATCCCACTTGGCTCAGCAAATTTCGTTCTTCAAGGTTGAAGCATTCGTTGGCAGTAAGAGTTTGAAATTTGAGGTTTCACTCTGTTTTCTCCTATATTGATAGATGAATTTGGAACTCCAAATCAAACACGGTTTGTGCTAGCCCCTTGAAACTTGACACAATAAAGTAGTTCTAAGTTCTATCTGTATGGTTTGTGTCCAATTAAAGTTTCCCTAGGAGGGAGTGGTGAAACACACTTTCGTTTGGAAGAGGTTGCCAAGCTTCCAAAAAACTACGAGTGTCCTGAAATCTCAGCATATGTTTTTTCACCCATTCTTGAAGATCCTTGGTGGTAATGAGCAGTACACCAAGCCCACTTGGCTCAGCAAATTTCGTTCTTTTAGGTTGAAGCATTCGTGTGCAATAAGAGTTTGAATTTTCAGGTTTCACTGTTTTCTCCTATATTGATACATGAATATGGAACTCTAAATCAAGAACGGTTTGTGCTAGCCCCTTGAAACTTGACACAATAAAGTAGTTCTATGTTCTATCTGTATGGTTTGTTTCCTCTTGAAGTTGCCTTAGGAGGGAGTAGTGAAACACACTTTCGTTTGAAAGAGGTTGTCAAGCTTCCAAAATACTACGAGTGTCCTGAAATCTCAGCATATGTTTTTTTACCCAATCTTGAATATCCTTGGTGGTAATGAGCAGTACACCAATCCCACTTTTCTCAGCAAATTTCGTTCTTCTAGGTTGAAGCATTCGTGTGCAATAAGAGTTTGAATTTTCAGGTTTCACTGTTTTCTCCTATATTGATACATGAATATGGAACTCTAAATCAAGCACGGTTTGTGCTAGCCCCTTGAAACTTGACACAATGAAGAAGTTCTAAGTTCTATGTGTATGGTTTGTTTCCTCTTGAAGTAGCCCTAGGAGGGAGTGATGAAACACACCTTCGTTTGAAACGGGTTGCCAAGCTTCCAAAAAACTACGAGTGTCCTGAAATCTCAGCATATGTTTTTTCACCCATTCTTGAAGATACTTGGTGATAATGTGCAGTACACCAATCCCACTTGACTCAGCAAATTTCATTCTTCTAGGTTGAAGCATTCGTTTGCAATAAGAGTTTGAGTTTTCAGGTTTCACTCTGTTTTCTCCTATATTGACACATGAATTTGGAACTCTAAATCAAAAACGGTTTGTGCTAGCCCCTTGAAACTTGACACAATAAAGTAGTTCTAAGTTCTATCCGTATGGTTTGTGTCGAATTGAAGTTTCCCTAGGAGGGAGTGGTGAAACACACTTTCGTTTGGAAGAGGTTGCCAAGCTTCCAAAATACTACGAGTGTCCTGAAATCTCAGCAAAAGTTTTTTCACCCAATCTTGAAGATACTTGGTGGTAATGAGCAGTACACCAATCCCACTTGGCGCAGCAAATTTCGTTCTTCTAGGTTGTAGCATTCGTGTGCAATAAGAGTTTGAATTCTCAGGTTTCACTCTGTTTTCTCCTCTATTGATACATGAATATGGAACTCTAAATCAAGCACGGTTTGTGCTAGCCCCTTGAAACTTGACACAATAAAGAAGTTCTAAGTTCTATGTGTATGGTTTGTTTCCTCTTGAAGTAGCCCTAGGAGGGAGTGATGAAACACACTTTCGTTTGAAACGGGTTGGCAAGCATCCAAAAAACTACGGGTGTCCTGAAATCTCAGCATATGTTTTTTCACCCATTCTTGAAGATACTTGGTGATAATGAGCAGTACACCAATCCCACTGGGTTCAGCAAATTTCGTTCTTCTAGGTTGAAGGATTCGTTGGCAGTAAGAGTTTGAATTTTGAGGTTTCACTCTGTTTTCTCCTATATTGATAGATGAATTTGGAACTCCAAATCAAACACGGTTTGTGCTAGCCCCTTGAAACTTGACACAATAATGTAGTTCTAAGTTCTATCTGTATGGTTTGTTTCCTCTTGAAGTTGCCTTAGGAGGGAGTGGTGAAGCACACTTTCATTTGAAAGGGGTTGCCAAGCCTCCAAAAAACTACGAGTGTCCTGAAATCTCAGCATATGTTTTTTCACCCAATCTTGAAGATACTTGGTGGTAATGAGCAGTACACCAATCCCACTTGGCTAAGCAAATTTCGTTCTTCTAGGTTGAAGCATTCGTTTTCAATAAAATTTTGAAATTTCGGGTTTCACGCTGTTTTCTCCTATATTTATACATGAATTTGAAACTCTAACTCAAACACAGTTTGTGCTAGCCCCTTGAAACTTGACACAATAAATTAGTTCTAAGTTCTATCTGTACGGTTTGTTTCCTCTTGAAGTTTCTCTAGGAGGGAGTGGTGAAACAAACTTTCGTTTGGAAGAGGTTTCCAAGCTTCCAAAATACTACGAGTGTCCTGAAATCTCAGCATATGTTTTTTCACCCAATGTTGAAGATACTTGGTAGTAAGGAGCAGTACACCAATCCCACTTGGCTCAGCAAATTTCGTTCTTCAAGGTTGAAGCATTCGTTGGCAGTAAGAGTTTGAAATTTGAGGTTTCACTCTGTTTTCTCTTATATTGATAGATGAATTTGGAACTCCAAATCAAACACGGTTTGTGCTATCCCCTTGAAACTTGATACAATAAAGTAGTTCTAAGTTCTATCTGTATGGTTTGTGTCCAATTGAAGTTTCCCTAGGAGGGAGTGGTGAAACACACTTTCGTTTGGAAGAGGTTGCCAAGCTTCCAAAATACTACGAGTGTCCTGAAATCTCAGCATATGTTTTTTCACCCAATCTTGAAGATACTTGGGGGTAATGAGCAGTACACCAATCCCATTTGACTCAGCAAATTTCGTTCTTCTAGGTTGAAGCATTCGTTTGCAATAAGAGTTTGAGTTATCAGGTTTCACTCTGTTTTCTCCTATATTGATACATGAATTTGGAACTCTAAATCAAGAACGGTTTGTGCTAGCCCCGTGAAACTTGACACAATAAAGTAGTTCTAAGTTCTATCTGTACGGTTTGTTTCCTCTTGAAGTTGCCCTAGGAGGGAGTGGTGAAGCACACTTTCATTTGAAAGGGGTTGCCAAGCTTCCAAAAAACTACGAGTGTCCTGAAATCTCAGCATATGTTTTTTCACCCAATCTTGAAGATACTTGGTGGTAATGAGCAGTACACCAATCCCACTTGGCTAAGCAAATTTTGTTCTTCTAGGTTGAAGCATTCGTTTTCAATAAAATTTTGAAATTTCGGGTTTCACACTGTTTTCTCCTATATTTATACATGAATTTGGAACTCTAACTCAAACACGGTTTGTGCTAGCCGCTTGAAACTTGACCCAATAAATTAGTTCTAAGTTCTATCTGTATGGTTTGTTTCCTCTTGAAGTTTCCCTAGGAGGGAGTGGTGAAACACACTTTCCTTTGGAAAGGGTGCCAAGCTTCCAAAATACTACGAGTGTCCTGAAATCTCAGCATATGTTTTTTCACCCAATGTTGAAGATACTTGGTGGTAATGAGCAGTACACCAAGCCCACTTGGCTCAGCAAATTTCGTTCTTCTAGGTTGAAGCATTCGTTTTCAATAAAATTTTGAAATTTCGGGTTTCACGCTGTTTTCTCCTATATTTATACATGAATTTGAAACTCTAACTCAAACACGGTTTGTGCTAGCCCCTTGAAACTTGACACAATAAATTAGTTCTAAGTTCTATCTGTACGGTTTGTTTCCTCTTGAAGTTTCTCTAGGAGGGAGTGGTGAAACAAACTTTCGTTTGGAAGAGGTTTCCAAGCTTCCAAAATACTACGAGTGTCCTGAAATCTCAGCATATGTTTTTTCACCCAATGTTGAAGATACTTGGTAGTAAGGAGCAGTACACCAATCCCACTTGGCTCAGCAAATTTCGTTCTTCAAGGTTGAAGCATTCGTTGGCAGTAAGAGTTTGAAATTTGAGGTTTCACTCTGTTTTCTCTTATATTGATAGATGAATTTGGAACTCCAAATCAAACACGGTTTGCGCTAGCCCCTTGAAACTTGATACAATAAAGTAGTTCTAAGTTCTATCTGTATTGGTTGTGTCCAATTGAAGTTTCCCTAGGAGGGAGTGGTGAAACACACTTTCGTTTGGAAGAGGTTGCCAAGCTTCCAAAATACTACGAGTGTCCTGAAATCTCAGCATAAGTTTTTTCACCCAATCTTGAAGATACTTGGGGGTAATGAGCAGTACACCAATCCCATTTGACTCAGCAAATTTTGTTCTTCTAGGTTGAAGCATTCGTTTGCAATAAGAGTTTGAGTTATCAGGTTTCACTCTGTTTTCTCCTATATTGATACATGACTTTGGAACTCTAAATCAAGTACGGTTTGTGCTAGCCCCGTGAAACTTGACACAATAAAGTAGTTCTAAGTTCTATCTGTACGGTTTGTTTCCTCTTGAAGTTGCCCTAGGAGGGAGTGGTGAAGCACACTTTCATTTGAAAGGGGTTGCCAAGCTTCCAAAAAACTACGAGTGTCCTGAATTCTCAGCATATGTTTTTTCACCCAATCTTGAAGATATTTGGTGGTTGAGCAGTACACCAATCCCACTTGGCTAAGCAAATTTCGTTCTTCTAGGATGAAGCATTCGTTTTCAATAAAATTTTGAAATTTCGGGTTTCACACTGTTTTCTCCTATATTTATACATGAATTTGGAACTCTAACTCAAACACGGTTTGTGCTAGCCCCTTGAAACTTGACACAATAAATTAGTTCTAAGTTCTATCTGTACGGTTTGTTTTCTCTTGAAGTTTCCCTAGGAGGGAGTGGTGAAACAAACTTTCGTTTGGAAGAGGTTGCCAAGCTTCCAAAAAACTACGAGTGTCCTGAAATCTCAGCATATGTTTTTTCACCCATTCATGAAGGTACTTGGTGGTAATGAGCAGTACACCAAGCCCACTTGGCTCAGCAAATTTCGTTCTTCTAGGTTGAAGCATTCGTGTGCAATAAGAGTTTGAATTTTCAGGTTTCACTGTTTTCTCCTATATTGATACATGAATATGGAACTCTAAATCAAGAACGGTTTGTGCTAGCCCCTTGAAACTTGACACAATAAAGTAGTTCTATGTTCTTTCTGTATGGTTTGTTTCCTCTTGAAGTTGCCTTAGGAGGGAGTAGTGAAACACACTTTCGTTTGAAAGAGGTTGTCAAGCTTCCAAAATACTACTAGTGTCCTGAAATCTCAGCATATGTTTTTTTACCCAATCTTGAATATCCTTGGTGGTAATGAGCAGTACACCAATCCCACTTTTCTCAGCAAATTTCGTTCTTCTAGGTTGAAGCATTCGTGTGCCATAAGAGTTTGAATTTTCAGGTTTCACTGTTTTCTCCTATATTGATACATGAATATGGAACTCTAAATCAAGCACGGTTTGTGCTAGCCCCTTGAAACTTGACACAATGAAGAAGTTCTAAGTTCTATGTGTATGGTTTGTTTCCTCTTGAAGTAGCCCTAGGAGGGAGTGATGAAACACACCTTCGTTTGAAACGGTTTGCCAAGCTTCCAAAAAACTACGAGTGTCCTGAAATCTCAGCATATGTTTTTTCACCCATTCTTGAAGATACTTGGTGATAATGAGCAGTACACCAATCCCACTTGACTCAGCAAATTTCATTCTTCTAGGTTGAAGCATTCGTTTGCAATAAGAGTTTGAGTTTTCAGGTTTCACTCTGTTTTCTCCTATATTGATACATGAATTTGGAACTCTAAATCAAGAACGGTTTGTGCTAGCCGCTTGAAACTTAACACAATAAAGTAGTTCTAAGTTCTATCCGTATGGTTTGTGTGGAATTGAAGCTTCCCTAGGAGGGAGTGGTGAAACACACTTTCGTTTGGAAGAGGTTGCCAAGCTTCCTAAATACTACGCGTGTCCTGAAATATCAGCATAAGTTTTTTCACCCAATCTTGAAGATACATGGTGGTAATGAGCAGTACACCAAGCCCACTTGGCTCAGCAAATTTCGTTCTTCTAGGTTGAAGCATTCGTTTGCAATAAGAGGTTGAATTTTCAGGTTTCACTCTGTTTTCTCCTATATTGATACATGAATTTGGAACTCTAACTCAAGAACGGTTTGTGCTAGCCCCTTGAAACTTGACACAATAAAGTAGTTCTAAGTTCTATCTGTATGGTTTGTTTCCTCTTGAAGTTGCCTTCGGAGGGAGTGGTGAAACACACTTTCGTTTGAAAGAGGTTGCCAAGCTTCCAAAATACTACGAGTGTCCTGAAATCTCAGCATATGTTTTTTTACCCAATCTTGAATATCCTTGGTTGTAATGAGCAGTACACCAATCCCACTTGGCTCAGCAAATTTCGTTCTTCTAGGTTGTAGCATTCGTGTGCAATAAGAGTTTGAATTCTCAGGTTTCACTCTGTTTTCTCCTATATTGATACATGAATATGGAACTCTAAATCAAGCACGGTTTGTGGTAGCCCCTTGAAACTTGACACAATAAAGAAGTTCTAAGTTCTATGCGTATGGTTTGTTTCCTCTTGAAGTAGCCCTAGGAGGGAGTGATGAAACACACTTTCGTTTGAAACGGGTTGGCAAGCATCCAAAAAAATACGAGTGTCCTGAAATCTCAGCATATGTTTTTTCACCCATTCTTGAAGATACTTGGTGATAATGAGCAGTACACCAATCCCACTGGGTTCAGCAAATTTCGTTCTTCTAGGTTGAAGGATTCGTTGGGAGTAAGAGTTTGAATTTTCAGGTTTCACTCTGTTTTCTCCTATATTGATAGATGAATTTGGAACTCCAAATCAAACACGGTTTGTGCTAGCCCCTTGAAACTTGACACAATAATGTAGTTCTAAGTTCTATCTGTATGGTTTGTTTCCTCTTGAAGTTGCCTTAGGAGGGAGTGGTGAAGCACACTTTCATTTGAAAGGGGTTGCCAAGCCTCCAAAAAACTACGAGTGTCCTGAAATCTCAGCATATGTTTTTTCACCCAATCTTGAAGATACTTGGTGGTAATGAGCAGTACACCAATCCCACTTGGCTAAGCAAATTTCGTTCTTCTAGGTTGAAGCATTCGTTTTCAATAAAATTTTGAAATTTGGGGTTTCACGCTGTTTTCTCCTATATTTATACATGAATTTGAAACTCTAACTCAAACACGGTTTGTGCTAGCCCCTTGAAACTTGACACAATAAATTAGTTCTAAGTTCTATCTGTACGGTTTTTTTCCTCTTGAAGTTTCTCTAGGAGGGAGTGGTGAAACAAACTTTCGTTTGGAAGAGGTTTCCAAGCTTCCAAAATACTACGAGTGTCCTGAAATCTCAGCATATGTTTTTTCACCCAATGTTGAAGATACTTGGTAGTAAGGAGCAGTACACCAATCCCACTTGACTCAGCAAATTTCGTTCTTCAAGGTTGAAGCATTCGTTGGCAGTAAGAGTTTGAATTTTGAGGTTTCACTCTGTTTTCTCTTATATTGATAGATGAATTTGGAACTCCAAATAAAACACGGTTTGTGCTAGCCCCTTGAAACTTGATACAATAAAGTAGTTCTAAGTTCTATCTGTATGGTTTGTGTCCAATTGAAGTTTCCCTAGGAGGGAGTGGTGAAACACACTTTCGTTTGGAAGAGGTTGCCAAGCTTCCAAAATACTACGAGTGTCCTGAAATCTCAGCATATGTTTTTTCACCCAATCTTGAAGATACTTGGGGGTAATGAGCAGTACACCAATCCCATTTGACTCAGCAAATTTCGTTCTTCTAGGTTGAAGCATTCGTTTTCAATAAAATTTTGAAATTTCGGGTTTCACACTGTTTTCTCCTATATTTATACATGAATTTGGAACTCTAACTCAAACACGGTTTGTGCTAGCCGCTTGAAACTTGACCCAATAAATTAGTTCTAAGTTCTATCTGTATGGTTTGTTTTCTCTTCAAGTTTCCCTATGAGGGAGTGGTGAAACACACTTTCCTTTAGAAGAGGTTGCCAAGCTTCCAAAATACTACGAGTGTCCTGAAATCTCAGCATATGTTTTTTCACCCAATCTTGAAGATACTTGGTGGTAATGAGCAGTACACCAAGCCCACTTGGATCAGCAAATTTCGTTCTTCTAGGTTGAAGCATTCGTGTGCAATAAGAGTTTGAATTTTCAGGTTTCACTCTGTTTTCTCCTATATTGATACATGAATTTGGAACTCTAAATCAAGCACGGTTTGTGCTAGCCCCTTGAAACTTGACACAATAAAGTAGTTCTAAGTTCTATCTGTTCGGTTTGTTTCCTCTTGAAGTTGCCTTAGGAGGGAGTGGTGAAACACACTTTCTTTTGAAAGAGGTTGCCAAGCTTCCAAAATACTATGAGTGTCCTGAAATCTCAGCATATGTTTTTATTCCCAATCTTGAAGATCCTTGGTGGTAGTGAGCAGTACAATAATCCCACTTGGCTTAGCAAATTTCGTTCTTCTAGGTTGAAGCATTCGTGTGCAATAAGAGTTTGAATTTTCAGGTTTCACTCTGTTTTCTCGTATATTGATAAATGAATTTGGAACTCTAAATCAAGAACAGTTTGTGCAAGCCCCTTGAAACTTGACACAATAAAGTAGTTCTAAGTTCTATCTGTACGGTTTGATTCCTCTTGAAGTTGCCCTAGGAGGGAGTGGGGAAGCACACTTTCGTTTGAAAGGGGTTGCCAAGCTTCCAAAAAACTACGAGTGTCCTGAAATCTCAGCATGTGTTTTTTCACCCAATCTTGAAGATACTTGGTGGTAATGAGCAGTACACCAATCCCACTTGGCTAAGCAAATTTCGTTTTTCTAGGTTTAAGCATTCGTTTTCAATAAAATTTTGAAATTTCGGGTTTCACGCTGTTTTCTCCTATATTTATACATGAATTTGGAACTCTAACTCAAACACGGTTTGTGCTAGCCCCTTGAAACTTGACACAATAAAGTAGTTCTAAGTTCTATCTGTACGGTTTGTTTCCTCTTGAAGTTGCCCTAGGAGGGAGTGGTGAAGCACACTTTCGATTGAAAGGGGTTGCCAAGCTTCCAAAATACTACGAGTGTCCTGAAATCTAAGCATATGTTTTTTCACCCAATCTTGAAGATACTTGGGGGTAATGAGAAGTACACCAATCCCACTGGGTTCAGCAAATTTCGTTCTTCTAGGTTGAAGCATTCATTGGCAGTAAGAGTTTGAATTTTCAGGTTTCACTCTGTTTTCTCCTATATTGATAGAAGAATTTGGAACTCCAAATCAAACACGGTTTGTGCTAGCCCCTTGAAACTTGACACAATAAAGTAGTTCTAAATTCTATCTGTTTGGTTTGTTTCCTCTTGAAGTTTCCCTAGGAGGGAGTGGTGAAGCACACTTTCGTTTGAAAAGTGTTGCCAAGCTTCCAAAAAACTAAGAGTGTCCTGAAATCTCAGCATATGTTTTTTCACCCAATCTTGAAGATACTTGGTGGTAATGAGCAGTACACCAATCCTACTTGGCTCAGCAAATTTCGTTCTTCTAGGTTGAAGCATTCGTTTCCAATAAGAGTTTGAATTTTCAGGTTTCAACTCTGTTTTCTCTTATATTGATACATGAATTTGGAACTCTAAATCAAGCACGGATTGTGCTAGCCCCTTGAAACTTGACACAATAAAGTAGTTCTAAGTTCTATCCGTATGGTTTGTTTCCTCTTGAAGTTTCAATAGGAGGGAGTGGTGAAACACACTTTCGTTTGAAACGGGTTGCCAAGCTTCCAAAAATCTACGAGTGTCCTGAAATCTCAGCATATGTTTTTTCACCCATTCTTGAAGATACTTGGTGATAATGAGCAGTACACCAATCCCACTGGGTTCAGCAAATTTCGTTTTTCTAGGTTGAAGCATTCGTTGGCAGTAAGAGTTTGAATTTTCAGGTTTCACTCTGTTTTCTCCTATATTGATAGATAGATGGAACTCCAAATCAAACACGGTTTGTGCTAGCCCCTTGAAACTTGAAACAATAAAGTAGTTCTCAATTCTATGTGTATGGTTTGTGTCCAATTGAAGTTTCCCTAAGAGGGAGTTGTGAAAAACACTTTCGTTTGGAAGAGGTTGCCAAGCTTCTAATATACTAAAAGTGTCCTGAAATCTCAGCATACGTTTTTTCACCCAATCTTGAAGATACTTGGGGGTAATGAGCAGTACACCAATCCCACTTGACTCAGCAAATTTCGTTCTTCTAGGTTGAAGCATTCGTTTGCAATAAGAGTTTGAATTTTCAGGTTTCACTCTGTTTTCTCCTATATTGATACATGAATTTGGAACTCTAAATCAAGCACGGTTTGTGCTAGCCCCTTGATACTTTACACAATAAAGTAGTTCTAAGTTCTATCTGTACGGTTTGTGTCCTATTGAAGTTGCCCTAGGAGGGAGTGGTGAAGCACACTTTCGTATGAAAAGGGTTGCCAAGCTTCCAAAAAACTACGAGTGTCCTGAAATCTCAGCATATGTTTTTTCACCCAATCTTGAAGATACTTGGTTGTAATGAGCAGTACACCAATCCCACTTGGCTAAGCAAATTTCGTTCTTCTAGGTTGAATCACTCGTTTTCAATAAAATTTTGAAATATTGGGTTTCACGCTGTTTTCTCCTATATTTATACATGAATTTGGAACTCTAACTCAAACACGGTTTGTGCTAGCCCCTTGAAACTTGACACAATAAATTAGTTCTAAGTTCTATCTGTTTGGTTTGTTTCCTCTTGAAGTTTCCCTAGGAGGGAGTGGTGAAACACACTTTCCTTTGGAAGAGGTTGCCAAGCTTCCAAAATACTACGAGTGTCCTGAAATCTCAGCATATGTTTTTTCACCCAATCTTGAAGATACTTGGTAGTAAGGAGCAGTACACCTATCCCACTTGGCTCAGCAAATTTCGTTCTTCTAGGTTGAAGCATTCGTTGGCAGTAAGAGTTTGAATTTTGAGGTTTCACTCTGTTTTCTCGTATATTGATAGATGAATTTGGAACTCAAATCAAACACGGTTTGTGCTAGCCCCTTGAAACTTGACACAATAAAGTACTTCTAAGTTCTATCTGTATGGTTTGTTTCCTCTTGAAGTTTCCCTAGGATTGAGTGGTGAAACACACTTTCGTTTGGAAGAGGTTGCCAAGCTTCCAAAAAGCTACGAGTGTCCTGAAATCTCAGCATATGTTTTTTCACCCAATCTTGAAGATACTTGGTGATAATGAGCAGTACACCAATCGCACTGGGTTCAGCAAATTTCGTTCTTCTTGGTTGAAGCATTCGTTGGCAGTAAGTGTTTGAATTTTCAGGTTTCACTCTGTTTTCTCCTATATTGATAGATGAATTTGGAACTCTAAATCAAGCACGGTTTGTGCCAGCCCCTTGGAACTTGACACAATAAAGTAGTTCTAAGTTCTATCTGTATGGTTTGTTTCCTCTTGATGTAGCCCTAGGAAGAAGTGGTGAAACACACTTTCGTTTGAAACGGGTTGCTAAGCTTCCAAAAAGCTACGAGTGTCCTGAAATCTCAGCATATGTTTTTTCACCCAATCTTGAAGATACTTGGTGATTATGAGCAGTACACCAATCCCACTGGGTTCAGCAAATTTCGTTCTTCTTGGTTGAAGCATTCGTTGGCAGTAAGAGTTTGAATTTTCAGGTTTCACTCTGTTTTCTCCTATATTGATAGATGAATTTGGAACTCTAAATCAAGCACGGTTTGTGCCAGCCCCTTGGAACTTGACACAATAAAGTAGTTCTAAGTTCTATCTGTATGGTTTGTTTCCTCTTGAAGTAGCCCTAGGAGGGAGTTGTGAAACACACTTTCGTTTGGAAGAGGTTGCCAAGCTTCCAAAATACTACGAGTGTCCTGAAATCTCAGCATATGTTTTTCACCCAATCTTGAAGATACTTGGGGGTAATGAGCAGTACACCAATCCCACTTGACTCAGCAAATTTCGTTCTTCTAGGTTGAAGCATTCGTTTCCAATAAGAGTTTGAGTTTTCAGGTTTCACTCTGTTTTCTCCTATATTGATACATGAATTTGGAACTCTAAATCAAGAACGGTTTGTGCTAGCCCCTTGAAACTTGACACAATAAAGTAGTTCTAAGTTCTATCTGTATGGTTTGTGTCCTATTGACGTTTCCCTATGAGGGAGTTGCGAAACACACTTTCGTTTGGAAGAGGTTGCCAAGCTTCCAAAATACTACGAGTGTCCTGAAATCGCAGCATATGTTTTTTCACCCAATCTTGAAGATACTTGGGGGTAATGAGCAGTACCCCAATCCCACTTGACTCAGCAAATTTCGTTCTTCTAGGTTGAAGCATTCGTTGGCAGTAAGAGTTTAAATTTTCAGGTTTCACTCTGTTTTCTCCTATATTGATACATGAATTTGGAACTCTAAATCAAGCACGGTTTGTGCTAGCCCCTTGGAACTTGACACAATAAAGTAGTTCTAAGTTCTATCTCTATGGTTTGTTTCCTCTTGAAGTAGCCCTAGGAAGGAGTGGTGAAACACACTTTCGTTTGAAACGGGTTGCCAAGCTTCCAAAAAGCTACGAGTGTCCTGAAATCTCAGCATATGTTTTTTCACCCAATCTTGAAGATACTTGGTGATAATGACCAGTACACCAATCCCACTTGGCTCAGCAAATTTCGTTCTTCTAGGTTGAAGCATTCGTTTGCAATAAGAGTTTGAATTTTCAGGTTTCACTCTGTTTTCTCCTATATTGATACATGAATTTGGAACTCTAAATCAAGCACGGTTTGTGCTAGCCCCTTGGAACTTGACACAATAAAGTAGTTCTAAGTTCTATCTGTATGGTTTGTTTCCTCTTGAAGTAGCCCTAGGAAGGAGTGGTGAAACTCACTTTCGTTTGAAACGGGTTGCCAAGCTTCCAAAAAGCTACGAGTGTCCTGAAATCTCAGCATATGTTTTTTCACCCAATCTTGAAGATACTTGGTGATTATGAGCAGTACACCAATCCCTCTGGGTTCAGCAAATTTCGTTCTTCTTGGTTGAAGCATTCTTTGGCAGTAAGAGTTTGAATTTTCAGGTTTCACTCTGTTTTCTAGTAAATTGATAGATGAATTTGGAACTCCAAATCAAACACGGTTTGTGCTGGCCCCTTGAAACTTGACACAATAAAGTAGTTCTAAGTTCTATCTGTATGGTTTGTGTCCAATTGAAGTTTCCCTAGGAGGGAGTGGTGAAACACACTTTCGTTTGGAAGAGGTTGCCAAGCTTCCAAAATACTACGAGTGTCCTGAAATCTCAGCATATGTTTTTTCACCCAATCTTGAAGATACTTGGTGGTAATGAGCAGTACACCAAGCCCACTTGGCTCAGCAAATTTCGTTCTTCTAGGTTGAAGCATTCGTTTGCAATAAGAGTTTGAATTTTCAGGTTTCACTCTGTTTTCTCCTATATTGATACATGAATTTGGAACTCTAAATCTAGTACGGTTTGTGCTAGCCTCTTGAAACTTGACACAATAAAGTAGTTCTAAGTTCTATGTGTATGGTTTGTTTCCTCTTGACGTAGCCCTAGGAGGGAGCTGTGAAACACACTTTCGTTTGGAAGAGGTTGCCAAGCTTCCAAAATACTACGAGTGTCCTGAAATCTCAGCATGTGTTTTTCACCCAATCTTGAAGATACTTGGGGGTAATGAGCAGTACCCCAATCCCACTTGACTCAGCAAATTTCGTTCTTCTAGGTTGAAGCATTCGTTTGCAATAAGAGTTTGAATTTTCAGGTTTCACTCTGTTTTCTCCTATATTGATACATGAATTTGGAACTCTAAATCAAGCACGGTTTGTGCTAGCCCCTTGATACTTTACACAATAAAGTAGTTCTAAGTTCTATCTGTACGGTTTGTGTCCTATTGAAGTTGCCCTAGGAGGGAGTGGTGAAGCACACTTTCGTATGAAAAGGGTTGCCAAGCTTCCAAAAAACTACGAGTGTCCTGAAATCTCAGCATATGTTTTTTCACCCAATCTTGAAGATACTTGGTGGGAATGAGCAGTACACCAATCCCACATGGCTAAGCAAATTTCGTTCTTCTAGGTTGAAGCATTCGTTTTCAATAAAAGTTTGAAATTTCGGGTTTCACGCTGTTTTCTCCTATATTTATACATGAATTTGGAACTCTAACTCAAACACGGTTTGTGCTAGCCCCTTGAAACTTGACACAATAAAGTAGTTCTAAGTTCTATCTGTATGGTTTGTTTCCTCTTGAAGTTTCCCTAGGAGGGAGTGGTGAAACACACTTTCGTTTGGAAGAGGTTGCCAAGCTTCCAAAATACTACGAGTGTCCTGAAATCTCAGCATATGTTTTTTCACCCAATCTTGAAGATACTTGGTGGTAATGAGCAGTACACGAATCCCACTTGGCTCAGCAAATTTCGTTCTTCTAGGTTGAAGCATTCGTTTGCAATAAGAGTTTGAATTTTCAGGTTTCTCTCTGTTTTCTCCTATATTGATACATGAATTTGGAACTCTAAATCAAGCACGGTTTGTGCTAGCCCCTTGGAACTTGACACAATAAAGTAGTTCTAAGTTCTATCTGTATGGTTTGTTTCCTCTTGAAGTAGCCCTAGGAAGGAGTGGTGAAACACACTTTCGTTTGAAACGGGTTGCCAAGCTTCCAAAAAGCTACGAGTGTCCTGAAATCTCAGCATATGTTTTTTCACCCAATCTTGAAGATACGTGGTGATAATGAGCAGTACACCAAGCCCACTTGGCTCAGCAAATTTCGTTCTTCTAGGTTGAAGCATTCGTTTGCAATAAGTGTTTGAATTTTCAGGTTTCACTCTGTTTTCTCCTATATTGATACATGAATTTGGAACTCTAAATCAAGTACGGTTTGTGCTAGCCTCTTGAAACTTGACACAATAAAGTAGTTCTAAGTTCTATCTGTATGGTTTGTTTCCTCTTGACGTAGCCCTAGGAGGGAGCTGTGAAACACACTTTTGTTTGGAAGAGGTTGCCAAGCTTCCAAAATACTACGAGTGTCCTGAAATCTCAGCATATGTTTTTCACCCAATCTTGAACATACTTGGGGGTAATGAGCAGTACACCAATCCCACTTGACTCAGCAAATTTCGTTCTTCTAGGTTGAAGCATTCGTTTGCAATAAGAGTTTGAGGTTTCAGGTTTCCCTCTGTTTTCTCCTATATTGATACATGAATTTGGAACTCTGAATCAAGAACGGTTTGTGCTAGCCCCTTGAAACTTGACACAATAAAGTAGTTCTAAGTTCTATCTGTTCAGTTTGTTTCCTCTTGAAGTTGCTGTAGGAGGGAGTGGTGAAGCACACTTTCGTTTGAAAGGGGTTGCAAAGCTTCCAAAAAACAACGAGTGTCCTGAAATCTCAGCATATGTTTTTTTCACCCAATCTTGAAGATACTTGGTGGTAATGAGCAGTACACCAATCCCACTTGGCTCAGCAAATTTCGTTCTTCTAGGTTTAAGCATTCGTTGGCAGTAAGAGTTTGAATTTTCAGGTTTCACTCTGTTTTCTCCTATATTGATACATGAATTTGGAACTCTAAATCAAGCACGGTTTGTGCTAGCCCCTTGATACTTGACACAATAAAGTAGTTCTAAGTTCTATCTGTATGGTTTGTGTCCTATTGACGTTTCCCTAGGAGGGAGTTGCGAAACACACTTTCGTTTGGAAGAGGTTGCCAAGCTTCCAAAATACTACGAGTGTCCTGAAATCGCAGCATATGTTTTTTCACCCAATCTTGAAGATACTTCGGGGTAATGAGCAGTACCCCAATCCCACTTGACTCAGCAAATTTCGTTCTTCTAGGTTGAAGCATTCGTTTGCAATAAGAGTTTGAATTTTCAGGTTTCACTCTGTTTTCTCCTATATTGATACATGAATTTGGGAACTCTAAATCAAGCACGGTTTGTGCTAGCCCTTGGAACTTGACAGAATAAAGTAGTTCTAAGTTCTATCTGTATGGTTTTTTTCCCTCTTGAAGTAGCCCTAGGAAGGAGTGGTGAAACACACTTTCGTTTGAAACGGTTGCCAAGCTTCCAAAAAGCTACGAGTGTCCTGAAATCTCAGCATATGTTTTTTCACCCAATCTTGAAGATACTTGGTGATAATGAGCAGTACACCAATCCCACTGGGTTCAGCAAATTTCGTTCTTCTAGGTTGAAGCATTCGTTTGCAATAAGAGTTTGAATTTTCAGGTTTCACTCTGTTTTCTCCTATATTGATACATGAATTTGGAACTCTAATCAAGCACGGTTTGTGCTAGCACCAGATACTTGACACAATAAAGTAGTTCTAAGTTCTATCTGTATGGATTGTGTCCTATTGACGTTTCCCTAGGAGGGAGTTGCGAAACACACTTTCGTTTGGAAGAGGTTGCCAAGCTTCCAAAATACTACGAGATTCCTGAAATCTCAGCATATGTTTTTTCACCCAATCTTGAAGATACTGGGGGATAATGAGCAGTACCACAATCCCACTTGACTCAGCAAATTTCGTTCTTCTAGGTTGAAGCATTCGTTTGCAATAAGAGTTTGAGTTTCAGGTTTCACTCTGTTTTCTCCTATATTGATACATGAATATGGCACTCTAAATCAAGAACGGTTTGTGCTAGCCCCTTGAAACTTGACACAATAAAGTAGTTCTAAGTTCTATCTGTACAGTTTGTTTCCTCTTGAAGTTGCCCTAGGAAGGAGTGGTGAAGCACACTTTCGTATGAAAAGGGTTGCCAAGCTTCCAAAATACTACGAGTGTCCTGAAATCTCAGCATATGTTTTTTCACCCAATCTTGAAGATACTTGGTGGGAATGAGCAGTACACCAATCCCACTTGGCTAAGCAAATTTCGTTCTTCTAGGTTGAAGCATTCGTTTTCAATAAAAGTTTGAAATTCGGGTTTCACGCTGTTTTCTCCTATATTTATACATGAATTGGAACTCTAACTCAAACACGGTTGTGCTAGCCCCTTGAAACTTGACACAATAAAGTAGTTCTAAGTTCTATCTGTATGGTTTGTTTCCTCTTGAAGTTTCCCTAGGAGGGAGTGGTGAAACACACTTTCGTTTGGAAGAGTTTGCCAAGCTTCCAAAATACTACGAGTGTCCTGAAATCTCAGCATATGTTTTTTCACCCAATCTTGAAGATACTTGGTGGTAATGAGCAGTACACCAAGCCCACTTGGCTCAGCAAATTTCGTTCTTCTAGGTTGAAGCATTCGTTTGCAATAAGAGTTTGAATTTTCAGGTTTCACTCTGTTTTCTCCTATATTGATACATGAATTTGGAACTCTAAATCAAGAACGGTTTGTGCTAGCCCCTTGAAACTTGACACAATAAAGTAGTTCTAAGTTCTATCTGTATGGTTTGTTTCCTCTTGAAGTAGCCCTAGGAGGGAGTTGTGAAACACACTTTCGTTTGGAATAGGTTGCCAAGCATCCAAAATACTACGAGTGTCCTGAAATCTCAGCATATGTTTTTCACCCAATCTTGAAGATACTTGGGGGTAATGATCAGTACACCAATCCCACTTGACTCAGCAAATTTCGTTCTTCTAGGTTGAAGCATTCGTTTCCAATAAGAGTTTGAGTTTTCAGGTTTCACTCTGTTTTCTCCTATATTGATACATGAATTTGGAACTCTAAATCAAGAACGGTTTGTGCTAGCCCCTTGAAACTTGACACAATAAAGTAGTTCTAAGTTCTATCTGTACGGTTTGTTTCCACTTGAAGTTGCTGTAGGAGGGAGTGGTGAAGCACACTTTCATTTGAAACGGGTTGCGAAGCTTCCAAAAAACAACGAGTGTCCTGAAATCTCAGCATATGTTTTTTCACCCAATCTTGAAGATACTTGGTGATAATGAGCAGTACACCAATCCCACTGGGTTCAGCAAATTTCGTTCTTCTAGGTTGAAGCATTCGTGTAAAATAAGAGTTTGAATTTTCAGGTTTCACTCTGTTTTCTCCTATATTGATACATGAATTTGGAACTCTAAATCAAGCACGGTTTGTGCTAGCCCCTTGATACTTGACACAATAAAGTAGTTCTAAGTTCTATCTGTATGGTTTGTGTCCTATTGACGTTTCCCTAGGAGGGAGTTGCGAAACACACTTTCGTTTGGAAGAGGTTGCCAAGCTTCCAAAATACTACGAGTGTCCTGAAATCACAGCATATGTTTTTCACCCAATCTTGAAGATACTTCGGGTAATGAGCAGTACCCCAATCCACTTGACTCAGCAAATTTCGTTCTTCTAGGTTGAAGCATTCGTTTGCAATAAGAGTTTGAATTTTCAGGTTTCACTCTGTTTTCTCCTATATTGATACATGAATTTGGAACTCTAAATCAAGCACGGTTTGTGCTAGCCCCTTGGAACTTGACAGAATAAAGTAGTTCTAAGTTCTATCTGTATGGTTTGTTTCCTCTTTAAGTAGCCCTAGGAAGGAGTGTGAAACACACTTTCGTTTGAAACGGGTTGCCAAGCTTCCAAAAAGCTATGAGTGTCCTGAAATCTCAGCATATGTTTTTTTCACCCAATCTTGAAGATAACTTGGTGATAATGAGCAGTACACCAATCCCACTGGGTTCAGCAATTCGTTCTTCTAGGTGAAGCATTCGTTTGCAATAAAGAGTTTGAATTTTCAGGTTTCACTCTGTTTTCTCCTATATTGATACATGAATTTGGAACTCTAAATCAAGCACGGTTTGTGCTAGCCCCTTGATACTTGACACAATAAAGTAGTTCTAAGTTCTATCTGTATGGATTGTGTCCTATTGACGTTTCCCTAGGAGGGAGTTGCGAAACACACTTTCGTTTGGAAGAGGTTGCCAAGCTTCCAAAATACTACGAGATTCCTGAAATCTCAGCATATGTTTTTTCACCCCAATCTTGAAGATACTTGGGGATAATGAAGCAGTACCACAATCCCACTTGACTCAGCAAATTTCGTTCTTCTAGGTTGAAGCATTCGTTTGCAATAAGAGTTTGAGTTTTCAGGTTTCACTCTGTTTTCTCCTATATTGATACATGAATATGGAACTCTAAATCAAGAACGGTTTGTGCTAGCCCCTTGAAACTTGACACAATAAAGTAGTTCAAAGTTCTATCTGTACGGTTTGTTTCCTCTTGAAGTTGCCCTAGGAAGGAGTGTGAAGCACACTTTCGTATGAAAAGGGTTGCCATGCTTCCAAAATACTACGAGTGTCCTGAAATCTCAGCATATGTTTTTTCACCCAATCTTGAAGATACTTGGTGGGAATGAGCAGTACACCAATCCCACTTGGCTAAGCAAATTTCGTTCTTCTAGATTGAAGCATTCGTTTTCAATAAAAGTTTCAAATTTCGGGTTTCACGCTGTTTTCTCCTATATTTATACATGAATTTGGAACTCTAACTCAAACACGGTTTGTGCTAGCCCCTTGAAACTTGACACAATAAAGTAGTTCTAAGTTCTATCTGTATGGTTTGTTTCCTCTTGAAGTTTCCCTAGGAGGGAGTGGTGAAACACACTTTCGTTTGGAAGAGTTTGCCAAGCTTCCAAAAAACTACGAGTGTCCTGAAATCTCAGCATATGTTTTTACACCCAATCTTGAAGATACTTGGTGGTAATGAGCAGTACACCAAGCACACTTGGCTCAGCAAATTTCGTTGTTGTAGGTTGAAGCATTCGTTTGCAATAAGAGTTTGAATTTTCAGGTTTCACTCTGTTTTCTCCTATATTGATACATGAATTTGGAACTCTAAATCAAGCACGGTTTGTGCTAGCCCCTTGAAACTTGACACAATAAAGTAGTTCTAAGTTCTATCTGTATGGTTTGTGTCCAATTGAAGTTTCCCTAGGAGGGAGTGGTGAAACACACTTTCGTTTGGAACAGGTTGCCAAGCTTCCAAAATACTACGAGTGTCCTGAAATCTCAGCATATGTTTTTTCACCCAATCTTGAAGATACTTGGTGGTAATGAGCAGTACACCAAGCCCACTTGGCTCAGCAAATTTCGTTCTTCTAGGTTGAAGCATTCGTTTGCAATAAGAGTTTGAATTTTCAGGTTTCACTGTGTTTTCTCCTATATTGATAAATGAATTTGGAACTCTAAATCAAGTACGGTTTGTGCTAGCCTCTTGAAACTTGACACAATAAAGTAGTTCTAAGTTCTATCTGTATGGTTTGTTTCTTCTTGACGTAGCCCTAGGAGGGAGCTGTGAAACACACTTTCGTTTGGAAGAGTTTGCCAAGCTTCCAAAATACTACGAGTGTCCTGAAATCTCAGCATATGTTTTTCACCCAATCTTGAACATACTTGGGGGTAATGAGCAGTACACCAATCCCTCTTGACTCAGCAAATTTCGTTCTTCTAGGTTGAAGCATTTGTTTGCAATAAGAGTTTGAATTTTCAGGTTTCACTCTGTTTTCTCCTATATTGATACATGAATTTGGAACTCTAAATCAAGAACGGTTTGTGCTAGCCCCTTGAAACTTGACACAATAAAGTAGTTCTAAGATCTATCTGTACGGTTTGTTTCCTCTTGAAGTTGCTGTAGGAGGGAGCGGTGAAGCACACTTTCGTTTGAAAGGGGTTGCCAAGCTTCCAAAAAACTACGAGTGTCCTGAAATCTCAGCATATGTTTTTTCACCCAATCTTGAAGATACTTGGTGGTAATGAGCAGTACACCAATCCCACTTGGCTAAGCAAATTTCGTCCTTCTAGGTTGAAGCATTCGTTTTCAATAAAAGTTTGAAATTTCGGGTTTCACGCTGTTTTCTCCTATATTTATACATGAATTTTGAATTCTAACTCAAACACGGTTTGTGCTAGCCCCTTGAAACTTGACACAATAAAGTAGTTCTAACTTCAATCTGTATGGTTTGTTTCCTCTTGAAGTTTCCCTAGGAGGGAGTGGTGAAACACACTTTCGTTTGGAAGAGTTTTCCAAGCTTCCAAAAAACTACGAGTGTCCTGAAATCTCAGCATATGTTTTTTCACCCAATCTTGAAGATACTTGGTGGTAATGAGCAGTACACCAAGCCCACTTGGCTCAGCAAATTTCGTTCTTGTAGGTTGAAGCATTCGTTTGCAATAAGACTTTGAATTTTCAGGTTTCACTCTGTTTTCTCCTATATTGATACATGAATTTGGAACTCTAAATCCAGCACGGTTTGTGCTAGCCTCTTGAAACTTGACACAATTAAGTAGTTCTAAGTTCTATGTGCATGGTTTGTTTCCTCTTGAAGTAGCCCTAGGAGGGAGTGGTGAAACACACTTTCGTTTGAAACGGGTTGCCAAGCTTCCAAAAAAGCTATGAGTGTCCTGAAATCTCAGCATATGTTTTTTCACCCAATCTTGAAGATACTTGGTGATAATGAGCATTACACCAATATCCACTGGGTTCAGCAAATTTCGTTCTTCTAGGTTGAAGCATTCGTTTGCAAGAAGAGTTTGAATTTTCAGGTTTCACTCTGTTTTCTCCTATATTGATACATGAATTTGGAACTCTAAATCAAGCACGGTTTGTCCTAGCCCCTTGATACTTGACACAATAAAGTAGTTCTAAGTTCTATCTGTATGGTTTGTGTCCTATTGACGTTTCCCTAGGAGGGAGTTGCGAAACACACTTTCGTTTGGAAGAGGTTTCAGAGCTTCCAAAATACTACGAGTTTCCTGAAATCTCAGCATATGTTTTTTCACCCAATCTTGAAGATACTTGGGGGTAATGAGCAGTACCCCAATCCCACTTGAGTCAGCAAATTTCGTTCTTCTAGGTTGAAGCATTCGTTTGCAATAAGTGTTTGAGTTTTCAGGTTTCACTCTGTTTTCTCCTATATTGTTACATGAATATGGAACTCTAAATCAAGAACGGTTTGTGCTAGCCCCTTGAAACTTGACACAATAAAGTAGTTCTAAGTTCTATCTGTACGGTTTGTTTCCTCTTGAAGTTGCCCTAGGAGGGAGTGGTGAAGCACACTTTCGTATGAAAAGGTTTGCAAGCTTCCAAAGAACTACGAGTGTCCTGAAATCTCAGCATATGTTTTTTCACCCAATCTTGAAGATACTTGGTGGGAATGAGCAGTACACCAATCCCACTTGGCTAAGCAAATTACGTTCTTCTAGGTTGAAGCATTCGTTTTCAATAAAAGTTTGAAATTTCGGGTTTCACGCTGTTTTCTCCCATATTTATACATGAATTTGGAACTCTAACTCAAACACGGTTTGTGCTAGCCCCTTGAAACTTGACACAATAAAGTTGTTCTAAGTTCTATCTGTATGGTTTGTTTCCTCTTGAAGTTTCCCTAGGATTGAGTGGTGAAACACACTTTCGTTTGGAAGAGGTTGCCAAGCTTCCAAAATACTACGAGTGTCCTGAAATCTCAGCATATGTTTTTTCACCCAATCTTGAAGATTATTGGTGGTAATGAGCAGTACACCAATCCCACTTGGCTCAGCAAATTTCGTTCTTCTAGGTTGAAGCATTCGTTTGCAATAAGAGTTTGAATTTTCAGGTTTCACTCTGTCTTCTCCTATATTGATACATGAATTTGGAACTCTAAATCAAGCACGGTTTGTGCTAGCCCCTTGGAACTTGACACAATAAAGTAGTTCTAAGTTCTATCTGTATGGTTTGTTTCCTCTTGAAGTAGCCCTAGGAAGGAGTGGTGAAACACACTTTCGTTTGAAACGGGTTGCCAAGCTTCCAAAAAGCTACGAGTGTCCTGAAATCTCAGCATATGTTTTTTCACCCAATCTTGAAGATACTTGGTGATAATGAGCAGTACACCAATCCCACTGGGTTCAGCAAATTTCGTTCTTCTTGGTTGAAGCATTCGTTGGCAGTAAGAGTTTGAATTTTCAGGTTTCACTCTGTTTTCTCCTATATTGATAGATGAATTTGGAACTCCAAATCAAACACGGTTTGTGCTAGCCCCTTGAAACTTGACACAATAAAGTAGTTCTAAGTTCTATCTGTATGGTTTGTGTCCAATTGAAGTTTCCCTAGGAGGGAGTGGTGAAACACACTTTCGTTTGGAAGAGGTTGCCAAGCTTCCAAAATACTACGAGTGTCCTGAAATCTCAGCATATGTTTTTTCACCCAATCTTGAAGATACTTGGTGGTAATGAGCAGTACACCAAGCCCACTTGGCTCAGCAAATTTCGTTCTTCTAGGTTGAAGCATTCGTTTGCAATAAGAGTTTGAATTTTCAGGTTTCACTCTGTTTTCTCCTATATTGATACATGAATTTGGAACTCTAAATCAAGTACGGTTTGTGCTAGCCTCTTGAAACTTGACACAATAAAGTAGTTCTAAGTTCTATCTGTATGGTTTGTTTCCTCTTGACGTAGCCCTAGGAGGGAGCTGTGAAACACACTTTCGTTTGGAAGAGGTTGCCAAGCTTCCAAAATACTACGAGTTTCCTGAAATCTCAGCATATGTTTTTCACCCAATCTTGAACATACTTGGGGGTAATGAGCAGTACACCAATCCCACTTGACTCAGCAAATTTCGTTCTTCTAGGTTGAAGCATTTGTTTCCAATAAGAGTTTGAATTTTCAGGTTTCACTCTGTTTTCTCCTATATTGATACATGAATTTGGAACTCTAAATCAAGAACGGTTTGTGCTCGCCCCTTGAAACTTGACACAATAAAGTAGTTCTAAGATCTATCTGTACGGTTTGTTTCCTCTTGAAGTTGCTGTAGGAGGGAGCGGTGAAGCACACTTTCGTTTGAAAGGGGTTGCCAAGCTTCCAAAAAACAACGAGTGTCCTGAAATCTCAGCATATGTTTTTTCACCCAATCTTGAAGATACTTGGTGGGAATGAGCAGTACACCAATCCCACTTGGCTAAGCAAATTTCGTTCTTCTAGGTTGAAGCATTCGTTTTCAATAAAAGTTTGAAATTTCGGGTTTCACGCTGTTTTCTCCTATATTTATACATGAATTTTGAACTCTAACACAAACACGGTTTGTGCTAGCCCCTTGAAACTTGACACAATAAAGTAGTTCTAACTTCTATCTTTATGGTTTGTTTCCTCTTGAAGTTTCCCTAGGAGGGAGTGGTGAAACACACTTTCGTTTGGAAGAGGTTTCCAAGCTTCCAAAAAACTACGAGTGTCCTGAAATCTCAGCATATGTTTTTTCACCCAATCTTGAAGATACTTGGTGGTAATGAGCAGTACACCAAGCCCACTTGGCTCAGCAAATTTCGATCTTGTAGGTTGAAGCATTCGTTTGCAATATGTGTTTGAATTTTCAGGTTTCACTCTCTTTTCTCCTATATTGATACATGAATTTGGAACTCTAAATCCAGCACGGTTTGTGCTAGCCTCTTGAAACTTGACACAATTAAGTAGTTCTAAGTTCTATGTGCATGGTTTGTTTCCTCTTGAAGTAGCCCTAGGAGGGAGTGGTGAAACACACTTTCGTTTGAAACGGGTTGCCAAGCTTCCAAAAAACTACGAGTGTCCTGAAATCTCAGCATATGTTTTTTCACCCAATCTTGAAGATACTTGGTGGGAATGAGCAGTACACCAATCCCACTTGCCTAAGCAAATTTCGTTCTTCTAGGTTGAAGCATTCGTTTTCAATAAAAGTTTGAAATTTCGGGTTTCACGCTGTTTTCTCCTATATTTATACATGAATTTGGAACTCTAACTCAAACACGGTTTGTGCTAGCCCCTTGAAACTTGACACAATAAAGTAGTTCTTAGTTCTATCTGTATGGTTTGTTTCCTCTTGAAGTTTCCGTAGGATGGAGTGGTGAAACACACTTTCGTTTGGAAGAGGTTGCCAAGCTTCCAAAATACTATGAGTGTCCTGAAATCTCAGCATATGTTTTTTCACCCAATCTTGAAGATACTTGGTGGTAATGAGCAGAAAACCAATCCCACTTGGCTCAGCAAATTTCGTTCTTCTAGGTTGAAGCATTCGTTTTCAATAAGAGTTTGAGTTTTCAGGTTTCACTCTGTTTTCTCCTATATTGATACATGAATTTGGAACTCTAAATCAAGAACGGTTTGTGCTAGCCCCTTGAAACTTGACACAATAAAGTAGTTCTAAGTTCTATCTGTACGGTTTGTTTCCTCTTGAAGTTGCCCTAGGAGGGAGTGGTGAAGCACACTTTCGTATGAAAAGGGTTGCCAAGCTTCCAAAGAACTACGAGTGTCCTGAAATCTCAGCATATGTTTTTTCACCCAATCTTGAAGATACTTGGTGGGAATGAGCAGTACACCAATCCCACTTGGCTAAGCAAATTACGTTCTTCTAGGTTGAAGCATTCGTTTTCAATAAAAGTTTGAAATTTCGGGTTTCACGCTGTTTTCTCCCATATTTATACATGAATTTGGAACTCTAACTCAAACACGGTTTGTGCTAGCCCCTTGAAACTTGACACAATAAAGTTGTTCTAAGTTCTATCTGTATGGTTTGTTTCCTCTTGAAGTTTTCCTAGGATTGAGTGGTGAAACACACTTTCGTTTGGAAGAGGTTGCCAAGCTTCCAAAATACTACGAGTGTCCTGAAATCTCAGCATATGTTTTTTCACCCAATCTTGAAGATTATTGGTGGTAATGAGCAGTACACCAATCCCACTTGGCTCAGCAAATTTCGTTCTTCTAGGTTGAAGCATTCGTTTGCAATAAGGGTTTGAATTTTCAGGTTTCACTCTGTTTTCTCCTATATTGATACCTGAATTTGGAACTCTAAATCAAGCACGGTTTGTGCTAGCCCCTTGGAACTTGACACAATAAAGTAGTTCTAAGTTCTATCTGTATGGTTTGTTTCCTCTTGAAGTAGCCCTAGGAAGGAGTGGTGAAACACACTTTCGTTTGAAAGGGGTTGCCAAGCTTCCAAAAAGCTACGAGTGTCCTGAAATCTCAGCATATGTTTTTTCACCCAATCTTGAAGATACTTGGTGATAATGAGCAGTTCACCAATCCCACTGGGTTCAGCAAATTTCGTTCTTCTTGGTTGAAGCATTCGTTGGCAGTAAGAGTTTGAATTTTCAGGTTTCACTCTGTTTTCTCCTATATTGATAGATGAATTTGGAACTCCAAATCAAACACGGTTTGTGCTAGCCCCTTGAAACTTGACACAATAAAGTAGTTCTAAGTTCTATCTGTATGGTTTGTGTCCAATTGAAGTTTCCCTAGGAGGGAGTGGTGAAACACACTTTCGTTTGGAAGAGGTTGCCAAGCTTCCAAAATACTACGAGTGTCCTGAAATCTCAGCATATGTTTTTTCACCCAATCTTGAAGATACTTGGTGGTAATGAGCAGTACACCAAGCCCACTTGGCTCAGCAAATTTCGTTCTTCTAGGTTGAAGCATTCGTTTGCAATAAGAGTTTGAATTTTCAGGTTTCACTCTGTTTTCTCCTATATTGATACATGAATTTGGAACTCTAAATCAAGTACGGTTTGTGCTAGCCTCTTGAAACTTGACACAATAAAGTAGTTCTAAGTTCTATCTGTATGGTTTGTTTCCTCTTGACGTAGCCCTAGGAGGGAGCTGTGAAACACACTTTCGTTTGGAAGAGGTTGCCAAGCTTCCAAAATACTACGAGTTTCCTGAAATCTCAGCATATGTTTTTCACCCAATCTTGAACATACTTGGGGGTAATGAGCAGTACACCAATCCCACTTGACTCAGCAAATTTCGTTCTTCTAGGTTGAAGCATTTGTTTCCAATAAGAGTTTGAATTTTCAGGTTTCACTCTGTTTTCTCCTATATTGATACATGAATTTGGAACTCTAAATCAAGAACGGTTTGTGCTCGCCCCTTGAAACTTGACACAATAAAGTAGTTCTAAGATCTATCTGTACGGTTTGTTTCCTCTTGAAGTTGCTGTAGGAGGGAGCGGTGAAGCACACTTTCGTTTGAAAGGGGTTGCCAAGCTTCCAAAAAACAACGAGTGTCCTGAAATCTCAGCATATGTTTTTTCACCCAATCTTGAAGATACTTGGTGGTAATGAGCAGTACACCAATCCCACTTGGCTAAGCAAATTTCGTTCTTCTAGGTTGAAGCATTCGTTTTCAATAAAAGTTTGAAATTTCGGGTTTCACGCTGTTTTCTCCTATATTTATACATGAATTTTGAACTCTAACACAAACACGGTTTGTGCTAGCCCCTTGAAACTTGACACAATAAAGTAGTTCTAACTTCTATCTTTATGGTTTGTTTCCTCTTGAAGTTTCCCTAGGAGGGAGTGGTGAAACACACTTTCGTTTGGAAGAGTTTTCCAAGCTTCCAAAAAACTACGAGTGTCCTGAAATCTCAGCATATGTTTTTTCACCCAATCTTGAAGATACTTGGTGGTAATGAGCAGTACACCAAGCCCACTTGGCTCAGCAAATTTCGTTCTTGTAGGTTGAAGCATTCGTTTGCAATAAGTGTTTGAATTTTCAGGTTTCACTCTGTTTTCTCCTATATTGATACATGAATTTGGAACTCTAAATCCAAAACGGTTTGTGGTAGCCTCTTGAAACTTGACACAATTAAGTAGTTCTAAGTTCTATGTGCATGGTTTGTTTCCTCTTGAAGTAGCCCTAGGAGGGAGTGGTGAAACACACTTTCGTTTGAAATGGGTTGCCAAGCTTCCAAAAAACTATGAGTGTCCTGAAATATCAGCATATGTTTTTTCACCCAATCTTGAAGATACTTGGTGGGAATGAGCAGTACACCAATCCCACTTGCCTAAGCAAATTTCGTTCTTCTAGGTTGAGGCATTCGTTTTCAATAAAAGTTTGAAATTTCGGGTTTCACGCTGTTTTCTCCTATATTTATACATGAATTTGGAACTCTAACTCAAACACGGTTTGTGCTAGCCCCTTGAAACTTGACACAATAAAGTAGTTCTTAGTTCTATCTGTATGGTTTGTTTCCTCTTGAAGTTTCCGTAGGATGGAGTGGTGAAACACACTTTCGTTTGGAAGAGGTTGCCAAGCTTCCAAAATACTACGAGTGTCCTGAAATCTCAGCATATGTTTTTTCACCCAATCTTGAAGATACTTGGTGGTAATGAGCAGAACACCAATCCCACTTGGCTCAGCAAATTTCGTTCTTCTAGGTTGAAGCATTCGTTTGCAATAAGAGTTTGAATTTTCAGGTTTCACGCTGTTTTCTCCTATATTGATACATGAATTTGAAACTCTAAATCAAGCACGGTTTGTGCTAGCACCTTGGAACTTGACACAATAAAGTAGTTCTAAGTTCTATCTGTATGGTTTGTTTCTTCTTGAAGTAGCCCTAGGAAGGAGTGGTGAATCACACTTTCGTTTGAAACGGGTTGCCAAGCTTCCAAAAAGCTACGAGTGTCCTGAAATCTCAGCATATGTTTTTTCACCCAATCTTGAAGATACTTGGTGGTAATGAGCAGTACACCAAGCCCACTTGGCTCAGCAAATTTCGTTCTTGTAGGTTGAAGCATTCGTTTGCAATAAGAGTTTGAATTTTCAGGTTTCACTCTGTTTTCTCCTATATTGATACATGAATTTGGAACTCTAAATCAAGCACGGTTTGTGCTAGCCCCTTGGAACTTGACACAATAAAGTAGTTCTAAGTTCTATCTGTATGGTTTGTTTCTTCTTGAAGTAGCCCTAGGAAGGAGTGGTGAAACACACTTTCGTTTGAAACAAGTTGCCAAGCTTCCAAAAAGCTACGAGTGTCCTGAAATCTCAGCATATGTTTTTTCACCCAATCTTGAAGATACTTGGTGATAATGAGCAGTACACCAATCCCACTGGGTTCAGCAAATTTCGTTCTTCTAGGTTGAAGCATTCGTTTGCAATAAGGGTTTGAATTTTCAGGTTTCACTCTGTTTTCTCCTATATTGATACCTGAATTTGGAACTCTAAATCAAGCACGGTTTGTGCTAGCCCCTTGAAACTTGACACAATAAAGTAGTTCTAAGTTCTCTCTGTATGGATGTGTCCTATTGACGTTTCCCTAGGAGGGAGTTGCGAAACACACTTTCGTTTGGAATAGGTTGCCAAGCTTCCAAAATACTACGAGTGTCCTGAAATCTCAACATATGTTTTTTCACCCAATCTTGAAGATACTTGGGGGTAATGAGCAGTACACCAATCCCACTTGACTCAGCAAATTTCGTTCTTCTAGGTTGAAGCATTTGTTTCCAATAAGAGTTTGAATTTACAGGTTTCACTCTGTTTTCTCCTATATTGATACATGAATTTGGAATTCTAAATCAAGAACGGTTTGTGCTAGCCCCTTGAAACTTGACACAATAAAGTAGTTCTAAGATCTATCTGTACGGTTTGTTTCCTCTTGAAGTTGCTGTAGGAGGGAGCGGTGAAGCACACTTTCGTTTGGAAGAGTTTTCCAAGCTTCCAAAAAACTACGAGTGTCCTGAAATCTCAGCATATGTTTTTTCACCCAATCTTGAAGATACTTGGTGGTAATGAGCAGTACACCAAGCCCACTTGGCTAAGCAAATTTCGTTCTTGTAGGTTGAAGCATTCGTTTGCAATAAGAGTTTGAATTTTCAGGTTTCACTCTGTTTTCTCCTATATTGATACATGAATTTGGAACTCTAAATCCAGCACGGTTTGTGCTAGCCTCTTGAAACTTGACACAATTAAGTAGTTCTAAGTTCTATGTGCATGGTTTGTTTCCTCTTGAAGTAGCCCTAGGAGGGAGTGGTGAAACACACTTTCGTTTGAAACGGGTTGCCAAGCTTCCAAAAAACTACGAGTGTCCTGAAATCTCAGCATATGTTTTTTCACCCAATCTTGAAGATACTTGGTGGGAATGAGCAGTACACCAATCCCACTTGGCTAAGCAAATTTCGTTCTTCTAGGTTGAAGCATTCGTTTTCAATAAAAGTTTGAAATTTCGGGTTTCACGCTGTTTTCTCATATATTGATACATGATTTTGGAACTCTAAATCAAGCACGGTTTGTGCTAGCCCCTTGGAACTTGACACAATAAAGTAGTTCTAAGTTCTATCTGTATGGTTTGTTTCCTCTTGATTTAGCTCTAGGAAGGAGTGGTGAAACACACTTTCGTTTGAAACGGGTTGCCAAGCTTCCAAAAGCTACGAGTGTCCTGAAATCTCAGCATATGTTTTTTCACCCAATCTTGAAGATACTTGGTGATAATGAGCAGTACTCCAATCCCACTGGGTTCAGCAAATTTCGTTCTTCTAGGTTGAAGCATTCGTTTGCAATAAGAGTTTGAATTTTCAGGTTTCACTCTGTTTTCTCCTATATTGATACATGAATTTGGAACTCTAAATCAAGCACGGTTTGTGCTAGCCCCTTGATACTTGACACAATAAAGTAGTTCTAAGTTCTATCTCTATGGTTTGTGTCCTACTGACGTTTCCCTAGGAGGGAGTTGCGAAACACACTTTCGTTTGGAAGAGGTTGCAGAGCTTCCAAAATACTACGAGTTTCCTGAAATCTCAGCATATGTTTTTGCACCCAATCTTGAAGATACTTGGGGGTAATGAGCAGTACCCCAATCCAACTTGAGTCAGCAAATTTCGTTCTTCTATGTTGAAGCATTCGTTTGCAATAAGTGTTTGAGTTTTCAGGTTTCACTCTGTTTTCTCCTATATTGATACATGAATATGGAACTCTAAATCAAGAACGGTTTGTGCTAGCCCCTTGAAACTTGACACAATAAAGTAGTTCTAAGTTCTATCTGTACGGTTTGTATCCTCTTGAAGTTGCCCTAGGAGGGAGTGGTGAAGCACACTTTCGTATGAAAAGGGTTGCCGAGCTTCCAAAGAACTACGAGTGTCCTGAAATCTCAGCATATGTTTTTTCACCCAATCTTGAAGATACTTGGTGGGAATGAGCAGTACACCAATCCCACTTGGCTAAGCAAATTACGTTCTTCTAGGTTGAAGCATTCGTTTTCAATAAAACTTTGAAATTTCGGGTTTCACGCTGTTTTCTCCCATATTTATACATGAATTTGGAACTCTAACTCAAACACGGTTTGTGCTAGCCCCTTGAAACTTGACACAATAAAGTTGTTCTAAGTTCTATCTGTATGGTTTGTTTCCTCTTGAAGTTTCCCTAGGATTGAGTGGTGAAACACACTTTCGTTTGGAAGAGGTTGCCAAGCTTCCAAAATACTACGAGTGTCCTGAAATCTCAGCATATGTTTTTTCACCCAATCTTGAAGATTATTGGTGGTAATGAGCAGTACACCAATCCCACTTGGCTCAGCAAATTTCGTTCTTCTAGGTTGAAGCATTCGTTTGCAATAAGAGTTTGAATTTTCAGGTTTCACTCTGTTTTCTCCTATATTGATACATGAATTTGGAACTCTAAATCAAGCACGGTTTGTGCTAGCCCCTTGGAACTTGACACAATAAAGTAGTTCTAAGTTCTATCTGTATGGTTTGTTTCCTCTTGAAGTAGCCCTAGGAAGGAGTGGTGAAACACACTTTCGTTTGAAACGGGTTGCCAAGCTTCCAAAAAGCTACGAGTGTCCTGAAATCTCAGCATATGTTTTTTCACCCAATCTTGAAGATACTTGGTGGTAATGAGCAGTACACCAAGCCCACTTGGCTCAGCAAATTTCGTTCTTGTAGGTTGAAGCATTCGTTTGCAATAAGAGTTTGAATTTTCAGGTTTCACTCTGTTTTCTCCTATATTGATACATGAATTTGGAACTCTAAATCCAGCACGGTTTGTGCTAGCCTCTTCAAACTTGACACAATTAAGTAGTTCTAAATTCTATGTGCATGGTTTGTTTCCTCTTGAAGTAGCCCTAGGAGGGAGTGGTGAAACACACTTTCGTTTGAAACGGGTTGCCAAGCTTCCAAAAAACTACGAGTGTCCTGAAATCTCAGCATATGTTTTTTCACCCAATCTTGAAGATACTTGGTGGGAATGAGCAGTACACCAATCCCACTTGCCTAAGCAAATTTCGTTCTTCTAGGTTGAAGCATTCGTTTTCAATAAAAGTTTGAAATTTCGGGTTTCACGCTGTTTTCTCCTATATTTATACATGAATTTGGAACTCTAACTCAAACACGGTTTGTGCTAGCCCCTTGAAACTTGACACAATAAAGTAGTTCTTAGTTCTATCTGTATGGTTTGTTTCCTCTTGAAGTTTCCGTAGGATGGAGTGGTGAAACACACTTTCGTTTGGAAGAGGTTGCCAAGCTTCCAAAATACTACGAGTGTCCTGAAATCTCAGCATATGTTTTTTCACCCAATCTTGATGATACTTGGTGGTAATGAGCAGAACACCAATCCCACTTGGCTCAGCAAATTTCGTTCTTCTAGGTTGAAGCATTCGTTTGCAATAAGAGATTGAATTTTCAGGTTTCACGCTGTTTTCTCCTATATTGATACATGAATTTGGAACTCTAAATCAAGAACGGTTTGTGCTAGCCCCTTGAAACTTGACACAATAAAGAAGTTCTAAGTTCTATCTGTACCGTTTGTTTCCTCTTGAAGTTGCTGTAGGAGGGAGGGGTGAGGCACACTTTCGTTTGAAAGGGGTTGCCAAGCTTCCAAAAAACTACGAGTGTCCTGAAATTTCAGCATATGTTTTTTCACCCAATCTTGAAGATACTTGGGGGTAATGAGCAGTACACCAATCCACTTGGCTAAGCAAATTTCGTTCTTCTAGGTTGAAGCATTCGTTTGGAATAAGAGTTTGAGTTTTCAGGTTTCACTCTGTTTTCTCCTATAGTGATACATGAATTTGGAACTCTAAATCAAGCACGGTTTGTGCTAGCCCCTTGGAACTTGACAGAATAAAGTAGTTCTAAGTTCTATCTGTATGGTTTGTTTTCTCTTGAAGTAGCCTTAGGAAGGAGTGGTGAAACACACTTTCGTTTGAAACGGGTTGCCAAGCTTCCAAAAAGCTACGAGTGTCCTGAAATCTCAGCATATGTTTTTCACCCAATCTTGAAGATACTTGGGGGTAATGAGCAGTACACCAATCCCACTAGACTCAGCAAATTTCGTTCTTCTAGGTTGAAGCATTCGTTTCCAATAAGAGTTTGAGTTTTCAGGTTTCACTCTGTTTTCTCCTATACTGATACATGAATTTGGAACTCTAAATCAAGCACGGTTTGTGCAAGCCCCTTGGAACTTGACAGAATAAAGTAGTTCTAAGTTCTATCTGTATGGTTTGTTTCCTCTTGAAGTAGCCTTAGGAAGGAGTGGTGAAACACACTTTCGTTTGAAACGGGTTGCCAAGCTTCCAAAAAGCTACGAGTGTCCTGAAATCTCAGCATATGTTTTTTCACCCAATCTTGAAGATACTTGGAGATAATGAGCAGTACACCAATCCCACTGGGTTCAGCAAATTTCATTCTTCTAGGTTGAAGCATTCGTTTGCAATAAGAGTTTGAATTTTCAGGGTTCACTCTGTTTTCTCCTATATTGATACATGAATTTGGAACTCTAAATCAAGCACGGTTTGTGCTAGCCCCTTGAAACTTGACACAATAAAGTAGTTCTAAGTTCTATCTGTATGGTTTGTTTCCTCTTGAAGTTGCCCTAGGAAGGAGTGGTGAAGCACATTTTGGTATGAAAAGGGTTGCCAAGCTTCCAAAATACTACGAGTGTCCTGAAATCTCAGCATATGTTTTTTCAACCAATCTTGAAGATACTTGGTGGGAATGAGCAGTACACCAATCCCACTTGGCTAAGCAAATTTCTTTCTTCTAAGTGGAAGCATTCGTTTTCAATAAAAGTTTGAAATTTCGTGTTTCACGTTGTTTTCTCCTATATTTATACATGAATTTGGAACTCTAACTCAAACACGGTTTGTGCTAGCCCCTTGAAACTTGACACAATAAAGTAGTTCTTAGTTCTATCTGTATGGTTTGTTTCCTCTTGAAGTTTCCGTAGGATGGAGTGGTGAAACACACTTTCGTTTGGAAGAGGTTGCCAAGCTTCCAAAATACTACGAGTGTCCTGAAATCTCAGCATATGTTTTTTCACCCAATCTTGATGATACTTGGTGGTAATGAGCAGAACACCAATCCCACTTGGCTCAGCAAATTTCGTTCTTCTAGGTTGAAGCATTCGTTTGCAATAAGAGATTGAATTTTCAGGTTTCACGCTGTTTTCTCCTATATTGATACATGAATTTGGAACTCTAAATCAAGCACGGTTTGTGCTAGCTCCTTGGAACTTGACACAATAAAGTAGTTCTAAGTTCTATCTGTATGGTTTGTTTCTTCTTGAAGTAGCCCTAGGAAGGAGTGGTGAAACACACTTTCGTTTGAAACGGGTTGCCAAGCTTCCAAAAAGCTACGAGTGTCCTGAATCTCATCATATGTTTTTTCACCCAATCTTGAAGATACTTGGTGGTAATGAGCAGTACACCAAACCCACTTGGCTCAGCAAATTTCGTTCTTGTAGGTTGAAGCATTCGTTTGCAATAAGAGTTTGAATTTTCAGGTTTCACTCTGTTTCCTCCTATATTGATACATGAATTTGGAACTCTAAATCAAGCACGGTTTGTGCTAGCCCCTTGGAACATGACACAATAAAGTAGTTCTAAGTTCTATCTGTACGGTTTGTTTCTTCTTGAAGTAGCCCTAGGAAGGAGTGGTGAAACACACTTTCGTTTGAAACGGGTTGCCAAGCTTCCAAAAAGCTACGAGTGTCCTGAAATCTCAGCATATGTTTTTTCACCCAATCTTGAAGATACTTGGAGATAATGAGCAGTACACCAATCCCACTGGGTTCAGCAAATTTCGTTCTTCTAGGTTGAAGCATTCGTTTGCAATAAGGGTTTGAATTTTCAGGTTTCACTCTGTTTTCTCCTATATTGATACATGAATTTGGAACTCTAAATCAAGCACGGTTTGTGCTAGCCCCTTGAAACTTGACACAATAAAGTAGTTCTAAGTTCTCTCTGTACGGTTTGTGTCCTATTGACGTTTCCCTAGGAGGGAGTTGCGAAACACACTTTCCTTTGGAATAGGTTGCCAAGCTTCCAAAATACTACGAGTGTCCTGAAATCTCAACATATGTTTTTTCACCCAATCTTGAAGATACTTGGGGGTAATGAGCAGTACCCCAATCCCACTTGACTCAGCAAATTTCGTTCTTCTAGGTTGAAGCATTCGTTTGCAATAAGTGTTTGAGTTTTCAGGTTTCACTCTGTTTTCTCCTATATTGATACATGAATTTGGAACTCTAAATCAAGTACGGTTTGTGCTAGCCCCTTGAAACTTGACACAATAAAGTAGTTCTATGTTCTATCTGTACGGTTTGTTTCCTCTTGAAGTAGCCCTAGGAAGGAGTGGTGAAACACACTTTCGTTTGAAATGGGTTGCCAAGCTTCCAAAAAGCTACGAGTGTCCTGAAATCTCAGCATATGTTTTTTCACCCAATCTTGAAGATACTTGGTGATAATGAGCAGTACACCAGTCCCACTGGGTTCAGCAAATTTCGTTCTTCTAGGTTGAAGCATTCGTTGGCAGTAAGAGTTTGAATTTTCAGGTTTCACTCTGTTTTCTCCTATATTGATAGATGAATTTGGAACTCCAAATCAAACACGGTTTGTGCTAGCCCCTTGAAACTTGACACAATAAAGTAGTTCTAAGTTCTATCAGTATGGTTTGTGTCCAATTGAAGATTCCCTAGGAGGGAGTGGTGAAACACACTTTCGTTTGGAAGAGGTTGCCAAGCTTCCAAAATACGACGAGTGTAATGAAATCTCAGCATATGTTTTTTTCACCCAATCTTGAAGATACTTGGTGGTAATGAGAAGTACACCAAGCCCACTTGGCTAAGCAAATTTCGTTCTTCTAGGTTGAAGCATTCATTTGCAATAAGAGTTTGAATTTTCAGGTTTCACTCTGTTTTCTCCTATATTGATACATGAATTTGGAACTCTAAATCAAAAACGGTATGTGCTAGCCCCTTGAAACTTGACACAATAAAGTAGTTCTAAGTTCTAACTGTATGGTTTGTTTCCTCTTGAATTCGCCCTAGGAGGGAGTTGTGAAACACACTTTCGTTTGGAATAGGTTGCCAAGCATCCAAAATACTACGAGTGTCCTGAAATCTCAGCATATGTTTTTCACCCAATCTTGAAGATACTTGGGGGTAATGAGCAGTACACCAATCCCACTAGACTCAGCAAATTTCGTTCTTCTAGGTTGAAGCATTCATTTCCAATAAGAGTTTGAGTTTTCAGGTTTCACTCTGTTTTCTCCTATACTGATACATGAATTTGGAACTCTAAATCAAGCACGGTTTGTGCTAGCCCCTTGGAACTTGACAGAATAAAGTAGTTCTAAGTTCTATCTGTATGGTTTGTTTCCTCTTGAAGTAGCCTTAGGAAGGAGTGGTGAAACACACTTTCGTTTGAAACGGGTTGCCAAGCTTCCAAAAAGCTACGAGTGTCCTGAAATCTCAGCATATGTTTTGTCACCCAATCTTGAAGATACTTGGTGATAATGAGCAGTACACCAATCCCACTTGGCTAAGCAAATTTCTTTCTTCTAGGTTGAAGCATTCGTTTTCAATAAAAGTTTGAAATTTCGTGTTTCACGCTGTTTTCTCCTATATTTATACATGAATTTGGAACTCTAACTCAAACACGGTTTGTGCTAGCCCCTTGAAACTTGACACAATAAAGTAGTTCTAAGTTCTATCTGTATGCTTTGTTTCCTCTTGAAGTTTCCCTAGGAGGGAGTGGTGAAACACACTTTCGTTTGGAAGAGGTTGCCAAGCTTCCAAAATACTACGAGTGTCCTGAAATATCAGCATATGTTTTTTCACCCAATCTTGAAGATACTTGGTGGTAATGAGCAGTACACCAATCCCACTTGGCTCAGCAAATTTCCTTCTTCTAGGTTGAAGCATTCGTTTGCAATAAGAGTTTGAATTTTCAGGTTTCACTCTGTTTTCTCCTATATTGATACATGAATTTGGAACTCTAAATCAAGCACGGTTTGTGCTAGCCCCTTGGAACTTGACACAATAAAGTAGTTCTAAGTTCTATCTGTATGGTTTGTTTCCTCTTGAAGTAGCCCTAGGAAGGAGTGGTGAAACACACTTTCGTTTGAAACGGGTTGCCAAGCTTCCAAAAAGCTACGAGTGTCCTGAAAACTCAGCATATGTTTTTTCACCCAATCTTGAAGATACTTGGTGATAATGAGCACTACACCAATCCCACTTGGCTCAGCAAATTTCGTTCTTCTAGGTTGAAGCATTCGTTGGCAGTAAGAGTTTGAATTTTCAGGTTTCACTCTGTTTTCTCCTATATTGATAGATGAATTTGGAACTCCAAATCATACACGGTTTGTGCTAGCGCCTTGAAACTTGACACAATAAAGTAGTTCTAAGTTCTATCTGTATGGTTTGTGTCCAATTGAAGTTTCCATAGGAGGGAGTGGTGAAACACACTTTCGTTTGGAAGAGTTTGCCAAGCTTCCAAAATACTACGAGTGTCCTGAAATCTCAGCATATGTTTTTTCACCCAATCTTGATGATACTTGGTGGTAATGAGCAGTACACCAAGCCCACTTGGCTCAGCAAATTTCGTTCTTCTAGGTTGAAGCATTCGTTTGCAATAAGAGTTTGAATTTTCAGGTTTCACTCTGTTTTCTCCTATATTGATACATGAATTTGGAACTCTAAATCAAGTACGGTTTGTGCTAGCTTTTTGTAACTTGACACAATAAAGTAGTTCTAAGTTCTATCTCTATGGTTTGTTTCCTCTTGAAGTAGCCCTAGGAGGGAGTTGTGAAACACACTTTCGTTTGGAAGAGGTTGCCAAGCTTCCAAAATACTACAAGTGTCCTGAAATCTCAGCATATGTTTTTCACCCAATCTTGAACATACTTGGGGGTAATGAGCAGTACACCAATCCCACTTGACTCAGCAAATTTCGTTCTTCTAGGTTGAAGCATTTGTTTCCAATAAGAGTTTGAAATTTCAGGTTTCACTCTGTTTTCTCCTATATTGATACATGAATTTGGAACTCTAAATCAAGAACGGTTTGTGCTAGCCCCTTGAAACTTGACACAATAAAGTAGTTCTAAGTTCTATCTGTACCGTTTGTTTCCTCTTGAAGTTGCTGTAGGAGGGAGGGGTCAGGCACACTTTCGTTTGAAAGGGGTTGCCAAGCTTCCAAAAAACTACGAGTGTCCTGAAATTTCAGCATATGTTTTTTCACCCAATCTTGAAGATACTTGGGGGTAATGAGCAGTACACCAATCCACTTGGCTAAGCAAATTTCGTTCTTCTAGGTTGAAGCATTCGTTTGGAATAAGAGTTTGAGTTTTCAGGTTTCACTCTGTTTTCTCCTATAGTGATACATGAATTTGGAACTCTAAATCAAGCACGGTTTGTGCTAGCCCCTTGGAACTTGACAGAATAAAGTAGTTCTAAGTTCTATCTGTATGGTTTGTTTTCTCTTGAAGTAGCCTTAGGAAGGAGTGGTGAAACACACTTTCGTTTGAAACGGGTTGCCAAGCTTCCAAAAAGCTACGAGTGTCCTGAAATCTCAGCATATGTTTTTTCACCCAATCTTGAAGATACTTGGTGATAATGAGCAGTACACCAATCCCACTGGGTTCAGCAAATTTCGTTCTTCTAGGTTGAAGCATTCGTTTGCAATAAGAGTTTGAATTTTCAGGGTTCACTCTGTTTTCTCCTATATTGATACATGAATTTGGAACTCTAAATCAAGCACGGTTTGTGCTAGCCCCTTGAAACTTGACACAATAAAGTAGTTCTAAGTTCTATCTGTATGGTTTGTTTCCTCTTGAAGTTGCCCTAGGAAGGAGTGGTGAAGCACACTTTCGTATGAAAAGGGTTGTCAAGCTTCCAAAATACAACGAGTGTCCTGAAATCTCAGCATATGTTTTTTCACCCAATCTTGAAGATACTTGGTGATAATGAGCAGTACACCAATCCCACTTGGCTCAGCAAATTTCGTTCTTCTAGGTTGAAGCATTCGTTTTCAATAAAAGTTTGAAATTTCGTGTTTCACGCTGTTTTCTCCTATATTTATACATGAATTTGGAACTCTAACTCAAACACGGTTTGTGCTAGCCCCTTGAAACTTGACACAATAAAGTAGTTCTAAGTTCTATCTGTATGGTTTGTTTCCTCTTGAAGTTTCCCTAGGAGGGAGTGGTGAAACACACTTTCGTTTGGAAGAGGTTGCCAAGCTTCCAAAATACTACGAGTGTCCTGAAATCTCAGCATATGTTTTTTCACCCAATCTTGAAGATACTTGGTGGTAATGAGCAGTACACCAATCCCACTTGGCTCAGGAAATTTCGTTCTTCTAGGTTGAAGCATTCGTTTGCAATAAGAGTTTGAATTTTCAGGTTTCACTCTGTTTTCTCCTATATTGATACATGAATTTGGAACTCTAAATCAAGTACGGTTTGTGCTAGCCCCTTGAAACTTGACACAATAAAGTAGTTCTAAGTTCTATCTGTACGGTTTGTTTCCTCTTGAAGTAGCCCTAGGAAGGAGTGGTGAAACACACTTTCGTTTGAAATGGGTTGCCAAGCTTCCAAAAAGCTACGAGTGTCCTGAAATCTCAGCATATGTTTTTTCACCCAATCTTGAAGATACTTGGTGATAATGAGCAGTACACCAATCCCACTGGGTTCAGCAAATTTCGTTCTTCTAGGTTGAAGCATTCGTTGGCAGTAAGAGTTTGAATTTTCAGGTTTCACTCTGTTTTCTCCTATATTGATAGATGAATTTGGAACTCCAAATCAAACACGGTTTGTGCTAGCCCCTTGAAACTTGACACAATAAAGTAGTTCTAAGTTCTATCAGTATGGTTTGTGTCCAATTGAAGATTCCCTAGGAGGGAGTGGTGAAACACACTTTCGTTTGGAAGAGGTTGCCAAGCTTCCAAAATACTACGAGTGTAATGAAATCTCAGCATATGTTTTTTTCACCCAATCTTGAAGATACTTGGTGGTAATGAGCAGTACACCAAGCCCACTTGGCTAAGCAAATTTCGTTCTTCTAGGTTGAAGCATTCGTTTGCAATAAGAGTTTGAATTTTCAGGTTTCACTCTGTTTTCTCCTATATTGATACATGAATTTGGAACTCTAGATCAAAAACGGTATGTGCTAGCCCCTTGAAACTTGACACAATAAAGTAGTTCTAAGTTCTAACTGCATGGTTTGTTTCCTCTTGAAGTAGCCCTAGGAGGGAGTTGTGAAACACACTTTCGTTTGGAATAGGTTGCCAAGCATCCAAAATACTACGAGTGTCCTGAAATCTCAGCATATGTTTTTCACCCAATCTTGAAGATACTTGGGGGTAATGAGCAGTACACGAATCCCACTAGACTCAGCAAATTTCGTTCTTCTAGGTTGAAGCATTCGTTTCCAATAAGAGTTTGAGTTTTCAGGTTTCACTCTGTTTTCTCCTATACTGATACATGAATTTGGAACTCTAAATCAAGCACGGTTTGTGCAAGCCCCTTGGAACTTGACAGAATAAAGTAGTTCTAAGTTCTATCTGTATGGTTTGTTTCCTCTTGAAGTAGCCTTAGGAAGGAGTGGTGAAACACACTTTCGTTTGAAACGGGTTGCCAAGCTTCCAAAAAGCTACGAGTGTCCTGAAATCTCAGCATATGTTTTTTCACCCAATCTTGAAGATACTTGGTGATAATGAGCAGTACACCAATCCCACTGGGTTCAGCAAATTTCGTTCTTCTAGGTTGAAGCATTCGTTTGCAATAAGAGTTTGAATTTTCAGGGTTCACTCTGTTTTCTCCTATATTGATACATGAATTTGGAACTCTAAATCAAGCACGGTTTGTGCTAGCCCCTTGAAACTTGACACAATAAAGTAGTTCTAAGTTCTATCTGTATGGTTTGTTTCCTCTTGAAGTTGCCCTAGGAAGGAGTGGTGAAGCACATTTTGGTATGAAAAGGGTTGCCAAGCTTCCAAAATACTACGAGTGTCCTGAAATCTCAGCATATGTTTTTTCACCCAATCTTGAAGATACTTGGTGGGAATGAGCAGTACACCAATCCCACTTGGCTAAGCAAATTTCTTTCTTCTAGGTTGAAGCATTCGTTTTCAATAAAAGTTTGAATTTTCGTGTTTCACGTTGTTTTCTCCTATATTTATACATGAATTTGGAACTCTAACTCAAACACGGTTTGTGCTAGCCCCTTGAAACTTGACACAATAAAGTAGTTCTAAGTTCTATCTGTATGGTTTGTTTCCTCTTGAAGTTTCCCTAGGAGGGAGTGGTGAAACACACTTTCGTTTGGAAGAGGTTGCCAAGCTTCCAAAATACTACGAGTGTCCTGAAATCTCAGCATATGTTTTTTCACCCAATCTTGAAGATACTTGGTGGTAATGAGCAGTACACCAATGCCACTTGGCTCAGCAAATTTCGTTCTTCTAGGTTGAAGCATTCGTTTGCAATAAGAGTTTGAATTTTCAGGTTTCACTCTGTTTTCTCCTATATTGATACATGAATTTGGAACTCTAAATCAAGCACGGTTTGTGCTAGCCCCTTGGAACTTGACACAATAAAGTAGTTCTAAGTTCTATCTGTATGGTTTGTTTCCTCTTGAAGTAGCCCTAGGAAGGAGTGGTGAAACACACTTTCGTTTGAAACGGGTTGCCAAGCTTCCAAAAAGCTACGAGTGTCCTGAAATCTCAGCATATGTTTTTTCACCCAATCTTGAAGATACTTGGTGATAATGAGCAGTACACCAATCCCACTTGGCTCAGCAAATTTCGTTCTTCTAGGTTGAAGCATTCGTTGGCAGTAAGAGTTTGAATTTTCAGGTTTCACTCTGTTTTCTTCTATATTGATAGATGAATTTGGAACTCCAAATCATACACGGTTTGTGCTAGCCCCTTGAAACTTGACACAATAAAGTAGTTCTAAGTTCTATCTGTATGGCTTGTGTCCAATTGAAGTTTCCCTAGGAGGGAGTGGTGAAACACACTTTCGTTTGGAAGAGTTTGCCAAGCTTCCAAAATACTACGAGTGTCCTGAAATCTCAGCATATGTTTTTTCACCCAATCTTGATGATACTTGGTGGTAATGAGCAGTACACCAAGCCCACTTGGCTCAGCAAATTTCGTTCTTCTAGGTTGAAGCATTCGTTTGCAATAAGAGTTTGAATTTTCAGGTTTCACTCTGTTTTCTCCTATATTGACACATGAATTTGGAACTCTAAATCAAGTACGGTTTGTGCTAGCCTTTTGTAACTTGACACAATAAAGTAGTTCTAATTTCTATCTGTATGGTTTGTTTCCTCTTGAAGTAGCCCTAGGAGGGAGTTGTGAAACACACTTTCGTTTGGAAGAGATTGCCAAGCTTACAAAATACTACAAGTGTCCTGAAATCTCAGCATATGTTTTTCACCCAATCTTGAACATACTTGGGGGTAATGAGCAGTACACCAATCCCACTTGACTCAGCAAATTTCGTTCTTCTAGGTTGAAGCATTTGTTTCCAATAAGAGTTAGAATTTTCAGGTTTCACTCTGTTTTCTCCTATATTGATACATGAATTTGGAACTCGAAATCAAGAACGGTTTGTGCTAGCCCCTTGAAACTTGACACAATAAAGTAGTTCTAAGTTCTATCTGTACCGTTTGTTTCCTCTTGAAGTTGCTGTAGGAGGGAGGGGTGAGGCACACTTTCGTTTGAAAGGGGTTGCCAAGCTTTCAAAAAACTACGAGTGTCCTGAAATCTCAGCATATGTTTTTTCACCCAATCTTGAAGATACTTGGTGGTAATGAGCAGTACACCAAGCCCACTTGGCTCAGCAAATTTCGTTCTTGTAGGTTGAAGCATTCGTTTGCAATAAGAGTTTGGATTTTCAGGTTTCACTCTGT
Organism: Callospermophilus lateralis; assembly: GCF_048772815.1. Classification (NCBI taxonomy): domain Eukaryota; kingdom Metazoa; phylum Chordata; class Mammalia; order Rodentia; family Sciuridae; genus Callospermophilus; species Callospermophilus lateralis. The sequence goes on along the minus strand of NW_027514550.1, from coordinate 59,443 downwards.
TTTCTCCTATATTGATACATGAATTTGGAACTCTAAATCCAGCACGGTTTGTGCTAGCCTCTTGAAACTTGACACAATTAAGTAGTTCTAAGTTCTATGTGCATGGTTTGTTTCCTCTTGAAGTAGACCTAGGAGGGAGTGGTGAAACACACTTTCGTTTGAAACGGGTTGCCAAGCTTCCAAAAAACTACGAGTGTCCTGAAATCTCAGCATATGTTTTTTCACCCAATCTTGAAGATACTTGGTGGGATAGAGCAGTACACCAATCCCACTTGGCTAAGCAAATTTCGTTCTTCTAGGTTGAAGCATTCGTTTTCAATAAAAGTTTGAAATTTCGGGTTTCACGCTGCTTTCTCCTATATTTATACATGAATTTGGAACTCTAACTCAAACACGGTTTGTGCTAGCCCCTTGAAACTTGACACAATAAAGTAGTTCTAAGTTCTATCTGTATGGTTTGTTTCCTCTTGAAGTTTCCGTAGGATGGAGTGGTGAAACACACTTTCGTTTGGAAGAGGTTGCCAAGCTTCCAAAATACTACGAGTGTCCTGAAATCTCAGCATATGTTTTTTCACCCAATCTTGAAGATACTTGGTAGTAATGAGCAGAACACCAATCCCACTTGGCTCAGCAAATTTCGTTCTTCTAGGTTGAAGCATTCGTTTGCAATAAGAGTTTGAATTTTCAGGTTTCACGCTGTTTTCTCCTATATTGATACATGAATTTGTATCTCTAAATCAAGCACGGTTTGTGCTAGCCCCTTGGAACTTGACACAATAAAGTTGTTCTAAGTTCTATCTGTATGGTTTGTTTCTTCTTGAAGTAGCCCTAGGAAGGAGGGGTGAAACACACTTTCGTTTGAAACGGGTTGCCAAGCTTCCAAAAAGCTACGAGAGTTCTGAAATCTCAGCATATGTTTTTTCACCCAATCTTGAAGATACTTGGTGATAATGAGCAGTACACCAATCCCACTGGTTTCAGCAAATTTCGTTCTTCTAGGTTGAAGCATTCGTTTGCAATAAGGGTTTGAATTTACAGGTTTCACTCTGTTTTCTCCTATATTGATACATGAATTTGGAACTCTAAATCAAGAACGGTTTGTGCTAGCCCCTTGAAACTTGACACAATAAAGTAGTTCTAAGTTCTCTCTGTATGGTTTGTGTCCTATTGACGTTTCCCTAGGAGGGAGTTGCGAAACACACTTTCGTTTGGAAGAAGTTGCCAAGCTTCCAAAATACTACGAGTGTCCTGAAATCTCAACATATATTTTTTCACCCAATCTTGAAGATACTTGGGGGTAATGAGCAGTACCCCAATCCCACTTGACTCAGCAAATTTCGTTCTTCTAGGTTGAAGCATTCGTTTGCAATAAGTGTTTGAGTTTTCAGGTTTCACTCTGTTTTCTCCTATATTGATACATGAATATGGAACTCTAAATCAAGTACGGTTTGTGCTAGCCCCTTGAAACTTGACACAATAAAGTAGTTCTAAGTTCTATGTGTACGGTTTGTTTCCTCTTGAAGTAGCCCTAGAAATGAGTGGTGAAACACACTTTCCTTTGAAATGGGTTGCCAAGCTTCCAAAAAGCTACGAGTTTCCTGAAATCTCGGCATATCTTTTTTCACCCAATCTTGAAGATACTTGGTGATAATGAGTAGTACACCAATCCCACTGGGTTCAGCAAATTTCGTTCTTCTAGGATGAAGCATTCGTTGGCAGTAAGAGTTTGAATTTTCAGGTTTCACTCTGTTTTCTCCTATATTGATAGATGAATTTGGAACTCCAAATCAAACACGGTTTGTGCTAGCCCCTTGAAACTTGACACAATAAAGTAGTTCTAAGTTCTATCAGTATGGTTTGTGTCCAATTGAAGTTTCCCTAGGAGGGAGTGGTGAAACACACTTTCGTTTGGAAGAGGTTGCCAAGCTTCCAAAATACTACGAGTGTATGAAATCTCAGCATATGTTTTTTCACCCAATCTTGAAGATACTTCCTGGTAATGAGCAGTACACCAAGCCCACTTGGCTAAGCAAATTTCGTTCTTCTAGGTTGAAGCATTCGTTTGCAATAAGAGTTTGAATTTTCAGGTTTCAATCTGTTTTCTCCTATATTGATACATGAATTTGGAACTCTAAATCAAGAACGGTTTGTGCTAGCCCCTTGAAACGTGACACAATAAAGTAGTTCTAAGTTCTATCTGTATGGTTTGTTTCCTCTTTAAGTAGCCCTAGGAGGGAGTTGTGAAACACACTTTCGTTTGGAATAGGTTGCCAAGCATCAAAAATTCGACGAGTGTCCTGAAATCTCAGCATATGTTTTTCACCCAATCTTGAAGATACTTGGGGGTAATGAGCAGTACACCAATCCCACTTGACTCAGTAAATTTCGTTCTTCTAGGTTGAAGCATTCGTTTCCAATAAGAGTTTGAGTTTTCAGGTTTCACTCTGTTTTCTCCTATACTGATACATGAATTTGGAACTCTAAATCAAGAACGGTTTGTGCTAGCCCCTTGAAACTTGACACAATAAAGTAGTTCTAAGTTCTATCTGTACGGTTTGTTTCCTCTTGAAGTTGCTGTAGGAGGGAGTGTTGAAGCACACTTTCGTTTGAAAGGGGTTGCGAAGCTTCCAAAAAACAACGAGTGTCCTGAAAACTCAGCATATGTTTTTTCACCCAATCTTGAAGATACTTGGTGATAATGAGCAGTACACCAATCCCACTGGTTTCAGCAAATTTCGTTCTTCTAGGTTGAAGCATTCGTTTGCAATAAGAGTTTGAATTTTCAGGTTTCACTCTGTTTTCTCCTATATTGATACATGAATTTGGAACTCTAAATCAAGCACGGTTTGTGCTAGCCCCTTGATACTTGACACAATAGAGTAGTTCTAAGTTCTATCTGTATGGTTTGTTTCCTCTTGAAGTTTCCCTAGGAGGGAGTGGTGAAACACACTTTCGTTTGGAAGAGGTTGCCAAGCTTCCAAAATACTACGAGTGTCCTGAAATCTCAGCATATGTTTTTTCACCCAATCTTGAAGATACTTGGTGGTAATGAGCAGTACACCAAGCCCACTTGGTTCAGCAAATTTTGTTCTTCTAGGTTGAAGCATTCGTTTGCAATAAGAGTTTGAATTTTCAGGTTTCAATCTGTTTTCTCCTATATTGATACATGAATTTGGAACTCTAAATCAAGTACGGTTTGTGATAGCCCCTTGTAACTTGACACAATAAAGTAGTTCTAAGTTCTATCTGTATGGTTTGTTTCCTCTGGAAGTAGCCCTAGGAGGGAGTTGTGAAACACACTTTCGTTTGGAAGAGGTTGCCAAGCTTCCAAAATACTACAAGTGTCCTGAAATCTCAGCATATGTTTTTCACCCAATCTTGAACATACTTGGGGGTAATGAGCAGTACACCAATCCCACTTGACTCAGCAAATTTCGTTCTTCTAGGTTGAAGCATTTGTTTCCAATAAGAGTTTGAATTTTCAGGTTTCACTCTGTTTTCTCCTATATTGATACATGAATTTGGAACTCTAAATCAAGGACGGTTTGTGCTAGCCCCTTGAAACTTGACACAATAAAGTAGTTCTAAGTTCTATCTGTACGGTTTGTTTCCTCTTGAAGTTGCTGTAGGAGGGAGGGGTGGGGCACACTTTCGTTTGAAAGGGGTTGCCAAGCTTAAAAAAAACTACGAGTGTCCTGAAATCTCAGCATATGTTTTTTCACCCAATCTTGAAGATACTTGGTGGTAATGAGCAGTACACCAATCCCACTTGGCTAAGCAAATTTCCTTCATCTAGGTTGAAGCATTCGTTTTCAATAAAAGTTTGAAATTTCGGGTTTCACGCTGTTTTCTCCTATATATATACATGAATTTTGAACTCTAACTCAAACACGGTTTGTGCTAGCCCCTTGAAACTTGACACAATAAAGTAGTTCTAACTTCTATCTGTATGGTTTGTTTCCTCTTGAAGTTTCCCTAGGAGGGAGTGGTGAAACACACTTTCGTTTGGAAGAGTTTTCCAAGCTTCCAAAAAACTATGAGTGTCCTGAAATCTCAGCATATGTTTTTTCACCCAATCTTGAAGATACTTGGTGGTAATGAGCAGTACACCAAGCCCACTTGGCTCAGCAAATTTCGTTCTTGTAGGTTGAAGCATTCGTTTGCAATAAGAGTTTGGATTTTCAGGTTTCACTCTGTTTTCTCCTATATTGATACATGAATTTGGAACTCTAAATCCAGCACGGTTTGTGATAGCCTCTTGAAACTTGACACAATTAAGTAGTTCTAAGATCTATGTGCATGGTTTGTTTCCTCTTGAAGTAGACCTAGAAGGGAGTGGTAAAACATACTTTCGTTTGAAACGGGTTGCCAAGCTTCCAAAAAACTACGAGTGTCCTGAAATCTCAGCATATGTTTTTTCACCCAATCTTGAAGATACTTGGTGGGATAGAGCAGTACACCAATCCCACTTGGCTAAGCAACTTTCGTTCTTATAGGTTGAAGCATTCGTTTTCAATAAAAGTTTGAAATTTCGGGTTTCACGCTGTTTTCTCCTATATTTATACATGAATTTGGAACTCTAACTCAAACACGGTTTGTGCTAGCCCCTTGAAACTTGGCACAATAAAGTAGTTCTAAGTTCTATCTGTATGGTTTGTGTCCTATTGACGTTTCCCTAGGAGGGAGTTGCGAAACACACTTTCGTTTGGAAGAGGTTGCCAAGCCTCCAAAATGCTGGGAGTGTCCTGAAATCTCAGCATAGGTTTTTTCACCCAATCTTGAAGATACTTGGGGGTAATGAGCAGTACCCCAATGCCACTTGACTCAGCAAATTTCGTTCTTCTAGGTTGAAGCATTCGTTTGCAATAAGTGTTTGAGTTTTCAGGTTTCACTCTGTTTTCTCCTATATTGATACATGAATATGGAACTCTAAATCAAGTACGGTTTGTGCTAGCCCCTTGAAACTTGACACAATAAAGTAGTTCTAAGTTCTATGTGCATGGTTTGTTTCCTTTTGAAGTAGCCCTAGGAGGGAGTGGTGAAACACACTTTCGTGTGAAACGGGTTGCCAAGCTTCCAAAAAACTACGAGTGTCCTGAAATCTCAGCATATGTTTTTTCACCCAATCTTGAAGATACTCGGTGATAATGAGCAGTACACCAATCCCACTGGGTTCAGCAAATTTCGTTCTTCTAGGTTGAAGCATTCGTTTGCAATAAGAGTTTGAATTTTCAGGTTTCACTCTGTTTTCTCCTATATTGATACATGAATTTGGAACTCTAAATCAAGCAAGGTTTGTGCTAGCCCCTTGAAACTTGACACAATAAAGTAGTCCTAAGTTCTATCTGTATGGTTTGTGTCTTATTGACGTTTTCCTATGAGTGAGTTGCGAAACACACTTTCGTTTGGAAGAGGTTGCCAAGCTTCCAAAATACTACGAGTGTCCTGAAATCGCAGCATATGTTTTTTCACCCAATCTTGAAGATACTTGGGGGTAATGAGCAGTACCCCAATCCCACTTGACTCAGCAAATTTCGTTCTTCTAGGTTGAAGCATTCGTTTGCAATAAGAGTTTGAATTTTCAGGTTTCACTCTGTTTTCTCCTATATTGGTACATGAATTTGGAACTCTAAATCAAGCACGGTTTGTGCTAGCCCCTTGGAACTTGACACAATAAAGTAGTTCTAAGTTCTATCTGTATGGTTTGTTTCCTCTTGAAGTAGCCCTAGGAAGGAGTGGTGAAACACACTTTCGTTTGAAACGGGTTGCCAAGCTTCCAAAAAGCTACGAGTGTCCTGAAATCTCAGCATATGTTTTTTCACCCAATCTTGAAGATACTTTGTGATAATGAGCAGTACACCAATCCCACTGGGTTCAGCAAATTTCGTTCTTCCAGGTTGAAGCATTCGTTGGCAGTAAGAGTTTGAATTTTCAGGTTTCACTCTGTTTTCTCCTATATTGATAGATGAATTTGGAACTCCAAATCAAACACGGTTTGTGCTAGCCCCTTGAAACTTGACACAATAAAGTAGTTGTAAGTTCTATCTGTATGGTTTGTGTCCAATTGAAGATTCCCTAGGAGGGAGTGGTGAAACACACTTTCGTTTGGAAGAGGTTGCCAAGCTTCCAAAATACAACGAGTGTCCTGAAATCTCAGCATATGTTTTTCACCCAATCTTGAAGATACTTGGGGGTAATGAGCAGTACACCAATCCCACTTGACTCAGCAAATGTCGTTTTTCTAGGTTGAAGCATTCGTTTCCAATAAGAGTTTGAGTTTTCAGGTTTCATTCTGTTTTCTCCTATATTGATACATGAATTTCGAACTCTAAATCAAGAATGGTTTGTGCTAGCCCCTTGAAACTTGACACAATAAAGTAGTTCTAAGTTCTATCTGTACGGTTTGTTTCCTCTTAAGTTGCCCTAGTAGGGAGTGGTGAAGCACACTTTCGTTTGAAAGGGGTTGCCAAGCTTCCAAAAAACTACGAGTGTCCTGAAATCTCACCATATGTTTTTTCACCCAATCTTGCAAATACTTGGTGTTAATTAGCAGTACACCAATCCCACTTGTCTAAGCAAATTTCGTTCTTCTATGTTGAAGCATTCGTTTTCAATAAAAGTTTGAAATTTCGGGTTTCACGCTGTTTTCTCCTATATTTATACATGAATTTTGAATTCTAACTCAAACATGGTTTGTGCCAGCCCCTTGAAACTTGATAAAATAAAGTAGTTCTAACTTCTATCTGTATGGTTTCTTTCCTCTTGAAGTTTCCCTAGGAGGGAGTGGTGAAACACACTTTCGTTTGGAAGAGGTTGCCAAGCTTCCAAAATACTACGAGTGTCCTGAAATCTCAGCATATGTTTTTTCACCCAATCTTGAAGATACTTGGTGGTAATGAGCAGTACACCAAGCCCACTTGGCTCAGCAAATTTCGTTCTTCTAGGTTGAAGCATTCGTTTGCAATAAGAGTTTGAATTTTCAGGTTTCACTGTGTTTTCTCCTATATTGATGCATGAATTTGGAACTCTAAATCAAGCACGGTTTGTGCTAGCCTCTTGAAACTTGACACAATTAAGTAGTTCTAAGTTCTATGTGCATCGTTTGTTTCTCTTGAAGTAGCCCTAGGAGGGAGTGGTGAAACACACTTTCGTTTATAAGAGGTTGCCAAGCTTCCAAAATACTACGAGTGTCCTGAAATCTCAGCATATGTTTTTTCACCCAATCTTGAAGATACTTGGTGGTAATGAGCAGTACACCAAGCCCACTTGGCTCAGCAAATTTCGTTCTTCTAGGTTGAAGCATTCGTTTGCAATAAGAGTTTGAATTTGAAGGTTTCACTGTGTTTTCTCCTATATTGATACATGAATTTGGAACTCTAAATCAAGCACGGTTTGTGCTAGCCTCTTGAAACTTGACACAATTAAGTAGTTCTAAGTTCTATGTGCATGGTTTGTTTCACTTGAAGTAGCCCTAGGAGGGAGTGGTGAAACACACTTTCGTTTGAAATGGGTTGCCAAGCTTCCAAAAAAATACGAGTGTCCTGAAAACTCAGCATAGGTTTTTTCACCCAATCTTGAAGATACTTGGTGATAATGAGCAGTACACCAATCCCACTGGGTTCAGCAAATTTCGTTCTTCTAGGTTGAAGCATTCGTTTGCAATAAGAGTTTGAATTTTCAGGTTTCACTCTGTTTTCTCCTATATTGATACATGAATTTGGAACTCTAAATCAAGCACGGTTTGTGCTTGCCCCTTGGAACTTGACACAATAAAGTAGTTCTAAGTTCTATCTGTATGGTTTGTTTCCTCTTGAAGTAGCCCTAGGAAGGAGTGGTGAAACACACTTTCGTTTGAAACGGTTTGCCAAGCTTCCAAAAAGCTACGAGTGTCCTGAAATCTCAGCATATGTTTTTTCACCCAATCTTGAAGATACTTGGTGATAATGAGCTGTACACCAATCCCACTGGGTTCAGCAAATTTCGTTCTTCTAGGTTGAAGCATTTGTTTGCAGTAAGAGTTTGAATTTTCAGGTTTCACTCTGTTTTCTCCTATAATGATAGATGAATTTGGAACTCCAAATCAAACACGGTTTGTGCTAGCCCCTTGAAACTTGACACAATAAAGTAGTTCTAAGTTCTATCTGTATGGTTTGTGTCCAATTGAAGTTTCCCTAGGAGGGAGTGGTGAAACACACTTTCGTTTGGAAGAGGTTGCCAAGCTTCCAAAATACTACGAGTGTCCTGAAATCTCAGCATATGTTTTTTCACCCAATCTTGAAGATACTTGGTGGTAATGAGCAGTACACCAAGCCCACATGGCTCAGCAAATTTCGTTCTTCTAGGTTGAAGCATTCGTTTGCAATAAGAGTTTGAATTTTCAGGTTTCACTCTGTTTTCTCCTATATTGATACATGAATTTGGAACTCTAAATCAAGAACGGTTTGTGCTAGCCCCTTGAAACGTGACACAATAAAGTAGTTCTAAGTTCTATCTGTATGGTTTGTTTCCTCTTGAAGTAGCCCTAGGAGGGAGTTGTGAATCACACTTTCATTTGGAAGAGGTTGCTAAGCTTCCAAAATACTACGAGTGTCCTGAAATCTCAGCATATGTTTTTCACCCAATCTTGAAGATACTTGGGGGTAATGAGCAGGACACCAATCCCACTTGACTCAGCAAATTTCGTTCTTCTAGGTTGAAGCATTCGTTTCCAATAAGAGTTTGAGTTTTCAGGTTTCACTCTGTTTTCTCCTATATTGATACATGAATTTGGAACTCTAAATCAAGAACGGTTTGTGCTAGCTTCTTGGAACTTGACACAATAAAGTAGTTCTAAGTTCTATCTGTATGGTTTGTTTCCTCTTGAAGTAGCCCTAGGAAGGAGTGGTGAAACACACTTTCGTTTGAAACGGGTTGCCAAGCTTCCAAAAAGCTACGAGTGTCCTGAAATCTTAGCATATGTTTTTTCACCCAATCTTGAAGATACTTGGTGATAATGAGCAGTACACCAATCCCACTGGGTTCAGCAAATTTCGTTCTTCCAGGTTGAAGCATTCGTTGGCAGTAAGAGTTTGAATTTTCAGGTTTCACTCTGTTTTCTCCTATATTGATAGATGAATTTGGAACTCCAAATCAAACACGGTTTGTGCTAGCCCCTTGAAACTTGACACAATAAAGTAGTTGTAAGTTCTATCTGTATGGTTTGTGTCCAATTGAAGATTCCCTAGGAGGGAGTGGTGAAACACACTTTCGTTTGGAAGAGGTTGCCAAGCTTCCAAAATACAACGAGTGTCCTGAAATCTCAGCATATGTTTTTCACCCAATCTTGAAGATACTTGGGGGTAATGAGCAGTACACCAATCCCACTTGGCTCAGCAAATGTAGTTTTTCTAGGTTGAAGCATTCGTTTCCAATAAGAGTTTGAGTTTTCAGGTTTCATTCTGTTTTCTCCTATATTGATACATGAATTTGGAACTCTAAATCAAGAACGGTTTGTGCTAGCCCCTAGAAACTTGACACAATAAAGTAGTTCTAAGTTCTATCTGTACGGTTTGTTTCCTCTTAAGTTGCCCTAGGAGGGAGTGGTGAAGCACACTTTCGTTTGAAAGGGGTTGCCAAGCTTCCAAAAAACTACGAGTGTCCTGAAATCTCACCATATGTTTTTTCACCCAATCTTGAAGATACTTGGTGGTAATGAGCAGTAAACCAATCCCACTTGGCTAAGCAAATTTCGTTCTTCTAGGTTGAAGCATTCGTTTTCAATATAATTTTGAAATTTCGGGTTTCACGCTGTTTTCTCCTATATAGATAGATGAATTTGGAACTCTAACTCAAACACGTTTTGTGCTAGCCTCTTGAAACTTGACACAATAAAGTAGTTCTAAGTTCTATCTCTATGGATGTGTCCTCTTGAAGTTTCCCTAGGAGGGAGTGGTGAAACTCACTATCGTTTGGAAGAGGTTGCCAAGCTTCCAAAATACTACGAGTGTCCTGAAATCTCAGCATATGTTTTTTCACCCAATCTTGAAGATACTTGGGGGTAATGAGCAGTACACCAATTCCACTTGACTCAGCAAATTTCGTTCTTCTAGGTTGAAGCATTCGTTTGCAATAAGAGTTTGAACTTTCAGGTTTCACTCTTTTTTCTCCTATATTGATACATGAATTTGGAACTCTAAATCAAGCACGGTTTGTGCTAGCCCCTTGAAACATGACACAATAAAGTAGTTCTAAGTTCTATGTGAATGGTTTGTTTCCTCTTGAAGTAGCCCTAGGAGGGAGTGGTGAAACACACTTTCGTTTGAAACGGGTTGCCAAGCTTCCAAAAAAATACGAGTGTCCTGAAATCTCAGCATATGTTTTTTCACCCAATCTTGAAGATACTTGATGATAATGAGCAGTACAGCAATCCCACTGGGTTCAGCAAATTTCGTTCTTCTAGGTTGAAGCATTCGTTGGCAGTAAAAGTTTGAATTTACAGGTTTCACTCTGTTTTCTCCTATATTGATAGATGAATTTGGAACTCCAAATCAAACACGGTTTATGCTAGCCCCTTGAAACTTGACACAATAAAGCAGTTCTAAGTTCTATCTGTATGGTTTGTGTCCTATTGAAGATTCCCCAGGAGGGAGTTGCGAAACACACTTTCGTTTGGAAGAGGTTGCCAAGCTTCCAAAATACTACGGGTGTCCTGAAATCTCAGCATATGTTTTTTCACCCAATCTTGAAGATACTTGGTGGTAATGAGCAGTACACCAAGCCCACTTGGCTCAGCAAATTTCGTTCATCTAGGTTGACGCATTCGTTTGCAATAAGAGTTTGAATTTTCAGGTTTCACTCTGTTTTCTCCTATATTGATACATGAATTTGGAACTCTAAATAAAGAACGGTTTGTGCTAGCCCCTTGAAACTTGACACAAGAAAGTAGTTCTAAGTTCTATGTGTATGGTTTGTTTCCTCTTGAAGTAGCCCTAGGAGGGAGTGGTGAAACACACTTTCGTTTGAAACGGGTTGCCAAGCTTCCAAAAAACTACGAGTGTCCTGAAGTCTCAGCAAATGTTTATTCACCCAATCTTGAAGATACTTGGTGGTAATGAGCAGTACACCAATACCACTTGGCTCAGTAAATTTCGCTCTTCTAGGTTGGAGCATTCGTTTGCAATAAGAGTTTGAATTTTCAGGTTTCACTCTGTTTTCTCCTATATTGATACATGTATTTGGAACTCTAAATCAAGCACGGTTTGTATAGCACCTTGAAACTTGAAACAATAAACTAGTTCTAAGTTCTATCTGTATGGTTTCTTTCCTCTTGAAGTAGCCCTAGGAGGGAGTTGGAAACACACTTTTGTTTGGAAGAGGTTGCCAAGGTTCCAAAATACTACGAGTGTCCAGAAATCTCAGCATATGGTTTTTCACCCAATCTTGAAGATACTTGGGGGTAATGAGGAGTACACCAATCCCACTTGACTCAGTAAATTTCGTTCTTCTAGGATGAAGCATTCGTTTGCAATAAGAGTTTGAGTTTTCAGGTTTCCCTCTGTTTTCTCCTATATTGATAGATGAATTTGGAACTCTAAATCAAGAACGGTTTGTGCTAGCCCCTTGAAACTTGACACAATAAAGTAGTTCTAAGTTCTATCTGTACGGTTTGTTTCCTCTTGAAGTTTCCCTAGGAGGGAGTGGTGAAGCACACTTTCGATTGAAAGGGGTTGCCAAGCTTCCAAAATACTACGAGTGTCCTGAAATCTCAGCATATGCTTTTTCACCCAATCTTGAAGATACTAGGTGGTAATGAGCAGTACACCAATCCCACTTGGCTAAGCAAAATTCGTTCTTCTATGTTGAAGCATTCGTTTTCAATAAAAGTTTGAAATTTCGGGTATCACGCTGTTTTCTCCTATATTGATCGATGAATTAGGAACTCTAACTCAAACATGGTTTGTGCTAGCCCCTTGAAACTTGACACAATAAAGTAGTTCTAAGTTCTATGTGTATGGTTTGTTTCCTCTTGAAGTAGCCATAGGAGGGAGTGGTGAAACACACTTTCGTTTGAAACGGGTTGCCAAGCTTCCAAAAAACTACGAGTGTCCTGAAATCTCAGCATATGTTTTTTCACCCAATCTTGAAGATACTTGGTGATAATGAGCAGTACACCATTCCCACTGGGTTCAGCAAATTTCGTTCTTCTAGGTTGAAGCATTCGTTGGCAGTAAGAGTTTGAATTTTCAGGTTTCACTCTGTTTTCTCCTATATTGATACATGAATTTGGAACTCTAAATCTAGTACGGTTTGTGCTAGCCTCTTGAAACTTGACACAATAAAGTAGTTCTAAGTTCTATCTGTATGGTTTGTCTCCTATTGACGTTTCCCCAGGAGGGAGTTGCGAAACACACTTTCGTTTGTAAGAGGTTGCCAAGCTTCCAAAATACTACGAGTGTCCTGAAATCTCAGCATATGTTTTTTACCCAATCTTGAAGATACTTGGGGGTAATGAGCAGTACACCAATCTCACTTGGCTAAGCAAATTTCGTTCTTCTAGGTTGAAGCATTCATTTTCAATAAAAGTTTGAAATTTCGGGTTTCATGCTGTTTTCTCCTATGTTTATACATGAATTTGAAACTCTAACTCAAACACGGTTTGTGCTAGCCCCTTGAAACTTGACACAATAATGTACTTCTAAGTTCTATGTGTATGGTTTGTTTCTTCTTGAAGTTTCCCTAGGAGGGAATGGTGAAACACACTTTCGTTTGGAAGTGGTTGCCAAGCTTCCAAAATACTACGAGTGTCCTGAAATCTCAGCATATGTTTTTTCACCCAATCTTGAAGATACTTGTGGGTAATGAGCAGTACACCAATCCCACTGGGTTCAGCAAATTTCGTTCTTCTAGGTTGAAGCATTCGTTGGCAGTAAGAGTTTGAATTTTCAGGTTTCACTCTGTTTTCTCCTATATTGATACATGAATTTGGAACTCTCAATCAAGAACGGTTTGTGCTAGCCTCCTGAAACTTGACACAATAAAGTAGTTCTAAGTTCTATCTGTACGGTTTGTATCCTCTTGAAGTTGCCCTAGGAGGGAGTGGTGAAGCACACTTTCGTTTGAAAGGGCTTGCAAGCTTCCAAAAAACTACGAGTGTCCTGAAATCTCAGCATATGTTTTTTCACCCAATCTTGAAGATACTTGGTGGTAATGAGCACTACACCAATCCCACATGGGTAAGCAAATTTCGTTCTTCTAGGTTGAAGCATTCATTTTCAATAAAAGTTTGAAATTTCGGGTTTCACGCTGTTTTCTACTATATTGATAGATGAATTTGAAACTCTAACTCAAACACGGTTTGTGCTAGCCCCTTGAAACTTGACACAATAAAGTAGTTCCAAGTTCTATCTGTATGGTTTGTTTCCTCTTGAAGTTTCCCTAGGAGGGAGTTGTGAAACACACTTTTGTTTGGAAGAGGTTGCCAAGCTTCCAAAATACTACGAGTGTCCTGAAATCTCAGCATATGTTTTTTTACCCAATCTTAAAGATACTTGGTGGTAATGAGCAGTACACAAATCCCACTTGGCTCAGCAAATTGCGTTCTTCTAGGTTGAAGCATTCGTTGGCAGTAAGAGTTTGAATTTTCAGGTTTCACTCTGTTTTCTCCTATATTGATACATGAATTTGGAACTCTAAATCAAGCACGGTTTGTGCTAGCCCCTTGAAACTTGACACAATAAAGTAGTTCTAAGTTCTATGTGTATGGTTTGTTTCCTCTTGAAGTAGCCCTAGGAGGGATTTGTGAAACACACTTTCGTTTGAAACGGGTTGCCAAGCTTCCAAAATACTACGAGTGTCCTGAAATCTCAGCATATGTTTTTTCACCCAATCTTGAAGACACTTGGTGGTAATGAGCAGTACAACAATCCCACTTGGCTAAGCAAATTTCGTTCTTCTAGGTTGAAGCATTCATTTTCAATAAAAGTTTGAAATTTCGGGTTTCACGCTGTTTTCTACTATATTGATAGATGAATTTGAAACTCTAACTCAAACACGGTTTGTGCTAGCCCCTTGAAACTTGACACAATAAAGTAGTTCTAAGTTCTATTTGTATGGTTTGTTTCCTCTTGAAGTTTCCCTAGGAGGGAGTTGTGAAACACACTTTTGTTTGGAAGAGGTTGCCAAGCTTCCAAAATACTACGAGTGCCCTGAAATCTCAGCATATGTTTTTTCACCCAATCTTGAAGATACTTGGTGGTAATGAGCAGTACACCAATTCCACTTGGCTCAGCAAATATCGTTCTTCTAGGTTGAAGCATTCGTTTGCAATAAGAGTTTGAATTTTCAGGTTTCACTCTGTTTTCTCCTATATTGATACATAAATTTGGAACTCTAAATCAAGCACGGTTTGTGCTAGCCTCTTGAAACTTGACACAATTAAGTAGTTCTAAGTTCTATGTGTATGGTTTGTTTCCTCTTGAAGTAGCCCTAGGAAGGATTTGTGAAACACACTTTCGTTTGAAACGGGTTGCCAAGCTTCCAAAAAACTACGAGTGTCCTGAAATCTCAGCATATGTTTTTTCACCCAATCTTGAAGATACTTGGTGATAATGAGCAGTACACCAATCCGACTGGGTTCAGCAAATTTCGTTCTTCTAGGTTGAAGCATTCGTTGGCAGTAAGAGTTTGAATTTTCAGGTTTCACTCTGTTTTCTCGTATATTAATAGATGAATTTGGAACTCCAAATCAAACACGGTTTGTGCTAGACCCTTGAAACTTGACACAATAAAGTAGTTCTAAGTTCTATCTGTATGGTTTGTGTCCAATTGAAGTTTCCCTAGGAGGGAGTGGTGAAACACACTTTCGGTTGGAAGAGGTTGCCAAGCTTCCAAAATACTACGAGTGTCCTGAAATCTCAGCATATGTTTTTTCACACAAACTTCAAGATACTTGGTGGTAATGAGCAGTACACCAAGACCACTTGGCTCAGCAAATTTCGTTCTTCTAGGTTGAAGCATTCGTTTCCAATAAGAGTTTGAATTTTCAGGTTTCACTCTGTTTTTTCCTATATTGATACATGAATTTGGAACTCTAAATCAAGCACGGTTTGTGCTAGCCCCTTGAAACTTGACACAATAAAGTAGTTCTAAGTTCTATCTGTATGCTTTGTTTCCTCTTGAAGTAGCCCTAGGAGGGAGTGGTGAAACACACTTTCGTTTGAAACGGGTTGCAAAGCTTCCAAAAAACTACGAGTGTCCTGAAATCTGAGCATATGTTTTTTCACCCAATCTTGAAGATACTTGGGGGTAATGAGCAGTGCACCAATCCCACTTGACTCAGCAAATTTCGTTCTTCTAGGTTGACGCATTCGTTTGCAATAAGAGTTTGAGTTTTCAGGTTTCACTCTGTTTTCTCCTATATTGATACATGAATTTGGAACTCTAAATCAAGAACGGTTTGTGCTAGCCCCTTGAAACTTGACACAATAAAGTAGTTCTAAGTTCAATCTGTACGGTTTGTTTCCTCTTGAAGTTGCCCTAGGAGGGAGTGGTGAAGCACACTTTCGTTGGAAAGGGGTTGCCAAGCTTCCAAAAAACTACGAGTGTCCTGAAATCTCAGCATATGCTTTTTCACCCAATCTTGAAGATACTTGGTGGTAATGAGCAGTACACCAATCCCACTTGGCTAAGCAAATTTCGTTCTTCTAGGTTGAAGCATTCGTTTTCAATAAAAGTTTGAAATTTCGGGTTTCACGCTGTTTTCTCCTATATTTATAAATGAATTTGGAACTCTAACTCAAACACGGTTTGTGCTAGCCCCTTGAAACTTGACACAGTAAAGTCGTTCTAAGTTCTATCTGTATGGTTTGTTTCATCTTGAAGTTTCCCTAGGTGGGAGTGGTGAAACACTTTCGTGTGGAAGAGGTTGCCAAGCTTCCAAAATACCCCGAGTGTCCTGAAATCTCAGCATATGTTTTTTTAACCAATCTTGAAGATACTTGGTGGTAATGAGCAGTACACCAATCCCACTTGGCTCAGCAAATTTCGTTCTTTTAGGTTGAAGCATTCGTTTGCAATAAGAGTTTGAATTTTCAGGTTTCACTCTGTTTTCTCCTATATTGATACATGAATTTGGAACTCTAAATCAAGAACGGTTTGTGCTAGCCCCTTGAAACTTGACACAATAAAGTAGTTCTAAGTTCTTTGTGAATGGTTTGTTTCCTCTTGAACTAGCCCTAGGAGGGAGTGGTGAAACACACTTTCGTTTGAAATGGGTTGCCAAGCTTCCAAATACTACGAGTGTCCTGAAACCTCAGCATATGTTTTTTCACCGAATCTTGAAGATACTTGGGGGTAATGAGCAGTACACCAATCCCACTTGACTCAGCAAATTTCGTTCTTCTAGGTTGAAGCATTCGTTTGCAATAAGAGTTTGAGTTTTCAGGTTTCACTGTGTTTTCTCCTATATTGATACATGAATTTGGAACTCTAAATCAAGAACGGTTTGTGCTAGCCCTTTGAAACTTGACACAATAAATTAGGTCTAAGTTCTATCTGTACGGTTTGTTTCCTCTTGAAGTTGCCCTAGGAGGGAGTGGTGAAGCACACTTTATTTGAAAGGGGTTGCCAAGCTTCCAAAAAACTACGAGTGTCCTGAAATCTCAGCATATGTTTTTTCACCCAATCTTGAAGATACTTGGTGGTAATGAGCAGTACACCAATCCCACTTGGCTAATCAAATTTCGTTCTTCTAGGTTGAAGCATTCGTTTGCAATAAGAGTTTGAATTTTCAGGTTTCACTCTGTTTTCTCCTATATTGATACATGAATTTGGAACTCTAAATCAAGCACGGTTTGTGCTAGCCCCTTGAAACTTGACACAATAAAGTAGTTCTAAGTTCTATCTGTATGGTTTGTTTCCTCTTGAAGTTTCCCTAGGAAGGAGTGGTGAAACACAGTTTCGTTTGGAAGAGTTTGCCAAGCTTCCAAAATACTACGAGTGTCCTGAAATCTCAGCATATGTTTTTTCACCCAATCTTGAAGATACTTGGTGATAATGAGCAGTACACCAATCCCACTGGGTTCAGCAAATTTCGTTCTTCTAGGTTGAAGCATTCGTTGGCAGTAAGAGTTTGAATTTTCAGGTTTCACTCTGTTTTCTCCTATATTGATAGATGAATTTGGAACTCCAAATCAAACACGGTTTGTGCTAGACCCTTGAAACTTGACACAATAAAGTAGTTCTTAATTCTATCTGTATGGTTTGTTTCCTATTGAAGTTTCCCTAGGAGGGAGTTGCGAAACACACTTTCGTTTGCAAGAGGTTGCCAAACTTCCAAAATACTCCGAGAGTCCTGAAATCTCAGCATATGTTTTTTCACCCAATCTTGAAGATACTTGGGGGTAATGAGCTGTAAACCAATCCCACTTGACTCAGCAAATTTCGTTCTTCTAGGTTGAAGAATTCGTTTGCAATAAGAGTATGAGATTTCAGTTTTTACTCTGTTTTCTCCTATATTGATACATGAATTTGGAACTCTAAATCAAGAACGGTTTGTGCTAGCTCCTTGAAACTTGACACAATAAAGTAGTTCTAAGTATATCTGTATGGTTTGTTTCCTCTTGAAGTTTCCCTAGGAGGGAGTGGTGAAGCACACTTTCGTGAAAGGGGTTGCCAAGCTTCCAAAAAACTACGAGTGTCCTGAAATCTCAGCATATGCTTTTTCACAAAATCTTGAAGATACTTCGTGGTAATGAGCAGTACACCAATCCCACTTGGCTAAGCAAATTTCGTTCTTCTAGGTTGAAGCATTCGTTTTCAATGAAAGTTTGAAATTTCGGGTTTCACGATGTTTTCTCCTATATTTATACATGAATTTGGAACTCTAACTCAAACACGGTTTGTGCTAGCCCCTTGAAAGTTGACACAATAAAGTAGTTCTAAGTTCTATGTATATGGTTTGTTTCCTCTTGAAGTTTCCCTAGGAGGGAGTGGTGAAACACACTTTCGTTTGGAAGAGGTTGCCAAGCTTCCAAAATACTACGAGTGTCCTGAAATCTCAGCATATGTTTTTACACCCAATCTTAAAGATACTTGGTGGTAATTAGCAGTACACAAATCCCACTTGGCTCAGCAAATTTCGTTCTTCTAGGTTGAAGCATTCGTTTGCAATAAGAGTTTGAATTTTCAGGTTTCACTCTGTTTTCTCCTATATTGATACATGAATTTGAAACTCTAAATCAAGCACGGTTTGTGCTAGCCCCTTGAAACTTGACACAATAAAGTAGTTCTAAGTTCTATCTGTACGGTTTGTTTCCTATTGAAGTTGCCCTAGGTGGGAGTGGTGAAGCACACTTTCGTTTGAAAGGGGTTGCCAAGCTTCCAAAAAACTACGAGTGTCCTGAAATAACAGCATATGTTTTTTCACCCAATCTTGAAGATACTTGGTGGTAATGAGCAGTACACCAATCCCACTTGGCTAAGCAAATTTCGTTCTTTCTAGATTGAAGCATTCGTTTTCAATAAAAGTTTGAAAAATCGGGTTTCACGCTGTTTTCTCCTATATTTATACATGAATTTGGAACTGTAACTAAAACACGGTTTGTGCTAGCCACTTGAAACTTGACACAATAAAGTAGTTCTAAGGTCTATCTGTATGGTTTGTTTCCTCTTGAAGTAGCCCTAGGAGGGAGTGGTGAAACACACTTTCGTTTGAAACGGGTTGCCAAGCTTCAAAATGCTACGAGTGTCCTGAAATCTCAGCATATGTTTTTTCACCCAATCTTGAAGATACTTGGTGATAATGAGCAGTACACCAATCCCACTGGGTTCAGCAAATTTCGTTCTTCTAGGTTAAAGCATTCATTGGCAGTAAGAGTTTGAATTTTCAGGTTTCACTCTGTTTTCTCCTATATTGATAGATGAATTTGGAACTCCAAATCAAACACTGTTTTTGCTAGCCCCTTGAAACTTGACACAATAAAGTAGTTCTATGTTCTATCTGTATGGTTTTTGTCCAATTGAAGTTTCCCTGTGGGAGTGGTGAAACACACTTTCGTTTGGAAGAGGTTGCCAAGCTTCCAAAATACTCCGAGATTCCTGAAATCTCAGCATATGTTTTTTCACCCAATCTTGAAGATACTTGGTGGTAATGAGCAGTACACCAAGCCCACTTGGCTCAGCAAATTTCGTTCTTCTAGGTTGAAGCATTCGTTTGCAAAAAAAGTTTGAAATTTCGGTTTTCACGATGTTTTCTCCTATATTTATACATGAATTTGGAACTCTAACTCAAACACGGTTTGTGCTAGCTTCTTGAAACTAGACACAATAAAGTAGTTCTAAGTTCTATCTGTATGGTTTGTTTCCTCTTGAAGTTTCCCTAGGAGGGAGTGGTGAAACACACTTTCGTTTGGAAGAGGTTGCCAAGCTTCCAAAATACTACGAGTGTCCTGAAATCTCAGCATTTTTTTTTCACCCAATCTTGAAGATACTTGGGGGTAATGAGTAGTACACCAATCCCACTTGACTCAGCAAATTTCGTTCTTCTAGGTTGAAGCATTCGTTTTCAATAAGAGTTTGAGTTTTCAGGTTTCACTCTGTTTTCTCCTGTATTCATACATGAATTTGGAACTCAAAATCAAGAACGATTTGTGCTAGCCCCTTGAAACTTGACACAATAAAGTAGTTCTAAGTTCTATCTGTACGGTTTGTTTCCTCTTGAAGTTGCCCTAGGAGGGAGTCGTGAAGCAAACTTTCGTTTGAAAGAGGTTGCCAAGCTTCCAAAAAACTACGAGTGTCCTGAAATCTCAGCATATGTTTTTTCACACAATCTTGAAGATACTTGGTGGTAATGAGCAGTACACCAAGCCCACTTGGCTCAGCAAATTTCGTTCTTCTAGGTTGAAGCATTCGTTTGCAATAAGAGTTTGAATTTTCAGGTTTCACTCTGTTTTCTCCTATATTGATACATGAATTTGGAACTCTAAATCAAGCACGGTTTGTGCTAGCCCCTTGAAACTTGACACAATAAAGTAGTTCTAAGTTCTATCTGTATGGTTTGTTTCCTCTTGAAGTTTCCCTAGGAAGGAGTGGTGAAACACAGTTTCGTTTGGAAGAGTTTGCCAAGCTTCCAAAATACTACGAGTGTCCTGAAATCTCAGCATATGTTTTTTCACCCAATCTTGAAGATACTTGGTGATAATGAGCAGTACACCAATCCCACTGGGTTCAGCAAATTTCGTTCTTCTAGGTTGAAGCATTCGTTGGCAGTAAGAGTTTGAATTTTCAGGTTTCACTCTGTTTTCTCCTATATTGATAGATGAATTTGGAACTCCAAATCAAACACGGTTTGTGCTAGACCCTTGAAACTTGACACAATAAAGTAGTTCTTAATTCTATCTGTATGGTTTGTTTCCTATTGAAGTTTCCCTAGGAGGGAGTTGCGAAACACACTTTCGTTTGCAAGAGGTTGCCAAACTTCCAAAATACTCCGAGAGTCCTGAAATCTCAGCATATGTTTTTTCACCCAATCTTGAAGATACTTGGGGGTAATGAGCTGTAAACCAATCCCACTTGACTCAGCAAATTTCGTTCTTCTAGGTTGAAGAATTCGTTTGCAATAAGAGTTTGAGATTTCAGTTTTTACTCTGTTTTCTCCTATATTGATACATGAATTTGGAACTCTAAATCAAGAACGGTTTGTGCTAGCTCCTTGAAACTTGACACAATAAAGTAGTTCTAAGTATATCTGTATGGTTTGTTTCCTCTTGAAGTTTCCCTAGGAGGGAGTGGTGAAGCACACTTTCGTTTGAAAGGGGTTGCCAAGCTTCCAAAAAACTACGAGTGTCCTGAAATCTCAGCATATGCTTTTTCACAAAATCTTGAAGATACTTCGTGGTAATGAGCAGTACACCAATCCCACTTGGCTAAGCAAATTTCGTTCTTCTAGGTTGAAGCATTCGTTTTCAATGAAAGTTTGAAATTTCGGGTTTCACGATGTTTTCTCCTATATTTATACATGAATTTGGAACTCTAACTCAAACACGGTTTGTGCTAGCCCCTTGAAAGTTGACACAATAAAGTAGTTCTAAGTTCTATGTATATGGTTTGTTTCCTCTTGAAGTTTCCCTAGGAGGGAGTGGTGAAACACACTTTCGTTTGGAAGAGGTTGCCAAGCTTCCAAAATACTACGAGTGTCCTGAAATCTCAGCATATGTTTTTACACCCAATCTTAAAGATACTTGGTGGTAATTAGCAGTACACAAATCCCAGTTGGCTCAGCAAATTTCGTTCTTCTAGGTTGAAGCATTCGTTTGCAATAAGAGTTTGAATTTTCAGGTTTCACTCTGTTTTCTCCTATATTGATACATGAATTTGAAACTCTAAATCAAGCACGGTTTGTGCTAGCCCCTTGAAACTTGACACAATAAAGTAGTTCTAAGTTCTATCTGTACGGTTTGTTTCCTATTGAAGTTGCCCTAGGTGGGAGTGGTGAAGCACACTTTCGTTTGAAAGGGGTTGCCAAGCTTCCAAAAAACTACGAGTGTCCTGAAATAACAGCATATGTTTTTTCACCCAATCTTGAAGATACTTGGTGGTAATGAGCAGTACACCAATCCCACTTGGCTAAGCAAATTTCGTTCTTTCTAGATTGAAGCATTCGTTTTCAATAAAAGTTTGAAAAATCGGGTTTCACGCTGTTTTCTCCTATATTTATACATGAATTTGGAACTGTAACTAAAACACGGTTTGTGCTAGCCACTTGAAACTTGACACAATAAAGTAGTTCTAAGGTCTATCTGTATGGTTTGTTTCCTCTTGAAGTAGCCCTAGGAGGGAGTGGTGAAACACACTTTCGTTTGAAACGGGTTGCCAAGCTTCAAAATGCTACGAGTGTCCTGAAATCTCAGCATATGTTTTTTCACCCAATCTTGAAGATACTTGGTGATAATGAGCAGTACACCAATCCCACTGGGTTCAGCAAATTTCGTTCTTCTAGGTTAAAGCATTCATTGGCAGTAAGAGTTTGAATTTTCAGGTTTCACTCTGTTTTCTCCTATATTGATAGATGAATTTGGAACTCCAAATCAAACACTGTTTTTGCTAGCCCCTTGAAACTTGACACAATAAAGTAGTTCTATGTTCTATCTGTATGGTTTTTGTCCAATTGAAGTTTCCCTGTGGGAGTGGTGAAACACACTTTCGTTTGGAAGAGGTTGCCAAGCTTCCAAAATACTCCGAGATTCCTGAAATCTCAGCATATGTTTTTTCACCCAATCTTGAAGATACTTGGTGGTAATGAGCAGTACACCAAGCCCACTTGGCTCAGCAAATTTCGTTCTTCTAGGTTGAAGCATTCGTTTGCAAAAAAAGTTTGAAATTTCGGTTTTCACGATGTTTTCTCCTATATTTATACATGAATTTGGAACTCTAACTCAAACACGGTTTGTGCTAGCTTCTTGAAACTAGACACAATAAAGTAGTTCTAAGTTCTATCTGTATGGTTTGTTTCCTCTTGAAGTTTCCCTAGGAGGGAGTGGTGAAACACACTTTCGTTTGGAAGAGGTTGCCAAGCTTCCAAAATACTACGAGTGTCCTGAAATCTCAGCATTTTTTTTTCACCCAATCTTGAAGATACTTGGGGGTAATGAGTAGTACACCAATCCCACTTGACTCAGCAAATTTCGTTCTTCTAGGTTGAAGCATTCGTTTTCAATAAGAGTTTGAGTTTTCAGGTTTCACTCTGTTTTCTCCTGTATTCATACATGAATTTGGAACTCAAAATCAAGAACGATTTGTGCTAGCCCCTTGAAACTTGACACAATAAAGTAGTTCTAAGTTCTATCTGTACGGTTTGTTTCCTCTTGAAGTTGCCCTAGGAGGGAGTCGTGAAGCAAACTTTCGTTTGAAAGAGGTTGCCAAGCTTCCAAAAAACTACGAGTGTCCTGAAATCTCAGCATATGTTTTTTCACACAATCTTGAAGATACTTGGTGGTAATGAGCAGTACACCAAGCCCACTTGGCTCAGCAAATTTCGTTCTTCTAGGTTGAAGCATTCGTTTGCAATAAGAGTTTGAATTTTCAGGTTTCACTCTGTTTTCTCCTATATTGATACATGAATTTGGAACTCTAAATCAAGAACGGTTTGTGCTAGCCCCTTGGAACTTGACACAATAAAGTAGTTCTAAGTTTTATGTCTATGGTTTGTTTCCTCTTGAAGTTTCCCTAGGAGGGAGTGGTGAAACACACTTTCGTTTGGAAGAGGTTGCCAAGCTTCCAAAATACTACGAGTGTCCTGAAATCTCAGCATTTTTTTTTCACCCAATCTTGAAGATACTTGGGGGTAATGAGTAGTACACCAATCCCACTTGACTCAGCAAATTTCGTTCTTCTAGGTTGAAGCATTCGTTTTCAATAAGAGTTTGAGTTTTCAGGTTTCACTCTGTTTTCTCCTGTATTCATACATGAATTTGGAACTCAAAATCAAGAACGATTTGTGCTAGCCCCTTGAAACTTGACACAATAAAGTAGTTCTAAGTTCTATCTGTACGGTTTGTTTCCTCTTGAAGTTGCCCTAGGAGGGAGTCGTGAAGCAAACTTTCGTTTGAAAGAGGTTGCCAAGCTTCCAAAAAACTACGAGTGTCCTGAAATCTCAGCATATGTTTTTTCACACAATCTTGAAGATACTTGGTGGTAATGAGCAGTACACCAAGCCCACTTGGCTCAGCAAATTTCGTTCTTCTAGGTTGAAGCATTCGTTTGCAATAAGAGTTTGAATTTTCAGGTTTCACTCTGTTTTCTCCTATATTGATACATGAATTTGGAACTCTAAATCAAGCACGGTTTGTGCTAGCCCCTTGGAACTTGACACAATAAAGTAGTTCTAAGTTTTATGTCTATGGTTTGTTTCCTCTTGAAGTAGCCCTAGGAGGGAGTGGTGAAACACACTTTCGTTTGAAACGGGTTGCCAAGCTTCCAAAAAGCTACGAGTGTCCTGAAATCTCAGCATATGTTTTTTCACCCAATCTCTAAGATCCTTGGTGATAATGAGCAGTACACCAATCCCACTGGGTTCAGCAAATTTCGTTCTTCTAGGTTGAAACATTCATTTTCAGTAAGAGTTTGAATTTTCAGGTTTCACTCTGTTTTCTCCTATATTGATAGATGAATATGGAACTCCAAATCAAACACGGTTTGTGGTAGCCCCTGGAAACTTGACACAATAAAGTAGTTCTAAGTTCTATCTGTATGGTTTGTTTCCTCTTGAAGTTTCCCTAGGAGGTAGTGGTGAAACACACTTTCGTTTGGAAGAGGTTGCCAAGCTTCCAAAATACTACGAGTGTCCTGAAATCTCAGCATATGCTTTTTCACCCAATCTTGAAGATACTTGGTGATAATGAGCAGTACACCAATCCCACCTTGCTAAGCAAATTTCTTTCTTCTGGGTTGAAGCATTCGTTTTCAATAAAAGTTTGAATTTTCGGTTTTCACGATGTTTTCTCCTATATTTATACATGAATTTGGAACTCTAACTCAAACACGGTTTGTGCTAGCCCCTTGAAACTTGACACAATAAAGTAGTTCTAAGTTCTATCTGTATGGTTGTTTCCTCTTGAAGTAGCCCTAGGAGGGAGTGGTGAAACACACTTTCGTTTGAAACGGATTGCCAAGCTTCCAAAAGCTACGAGTGTCCTGAAATCTCAGCATATGTTTTTTCACCCAATATTGAAGATACTTGGTGATAATGAGCAGTACACCAATCCCACTGGGTTCAGCAAATTTCGTTCTTCTAGGTTGAAGCATTCGTTGGCAGTAAGAGTTTGAATTTTCAGGTTTCACTCTGTTTTCTCCTATATTGATACATGAATTTGGAACTCTAAATCAAGCACGGTTTGTGCTAGCCCCTTGAAACTTGACACAATAAAGTAGTTGTAAGTTCTATGTGAATGGTTTATTTCCTCTTGAAGTAGCCCTAGGAGGGAGTGGTGAAACACATTTTCGTTTGAAACGGGTTGCCAACCTTCCAAAATACTACGAGTGTCCTGAAATATTAGCATATGTTTGTTCACCCAATCTTGATGATACTTGGGGGTAATGAGCAGTACACTAATCCCACTTGACTCAGCAAATTTCGTTCTTCTAGGTTGAAGCATTCGTTTGCAATAGGAGTTTGAGTTTTCAGGTTTCACTCTGTTTTCTCCTATTTTGATACATGAATTTGGAACTCTAAATCAAAACGGTTTGTGCTAGCTCTTTGAAACGTGACACAATAAAGTAGTTCTAAGTTCTATCTGTATGGTTTGTGTCCTATTGAAGATTCCCTAGGAGGGAGTTGCGAAACACACTTTCGTTTGGAAGAGGTTGCCAAGCTTCCAAAATACTACGAGTGTCCTGAAATCTCAGCATATGTTTTTTCACCCAATCTTGAAGATACTTGGGGATAATGAGTAGTACACCAATCCAACTGGGTTCAGCAAATTTCTTTCTTCTAGGTTGAAGCATTCGTTGGCAGTAAGAGTTTGAATTTTCAGGTTTCACTCTGTTTTCTCCTATATTGTTAGTGAATTTGGAACTCCAAATCAAACACTGTTTGTGCTAGCCCCTGGAAACTTGACACAATAAAGTAGTTCTAAGTTCTATCTGTACGGTTTGTTTCCTCTTGAAGTTGCCCTATGAGGGAGTGGTGAAGCACACTTTCGTTTAAAAGGGGTTGCCAAGCTTCCAAAACACTACGAGTGTCCTGAAATCTAAGCATATGTTTTTTCACCCAATCTTGAAGATACTTGGTGGTATTGAGCAGTACACCAATCCCACTTGGCTAAGCAAATTTCGTTCTTCTAGGTTGAAGCATTCGTTTTCAATAAAAGTTTGAAAAATCGGGTTTCATGCTTTTTTCTCCTATATTTATACATGAATTTGGAACTCTAACTCAAACACGGTTTGTGCTAGCCCCTTGAAACTTGACACAATAAAGTAGTTCTAAGTTCTATCTGTATGGTTTGTTTCCTCTTGAAGTTTCCCGAGGAGGGAGTGGTGAAACACACTTTCCTTTGGAAGAGGTTGCCAAAGTTCCAAAATACTACGAGTGTCCTGAAATCTCAGCATATGTTTTTTCACCCAATCTTGAAGATACTTGGTGGTAATGAGAAGTACACCAATCCCACTTGACTCAGCAAATTTCCTTCATCTAGGTTGAAGCATTCGTTTGCAATAAAAGTTTGAGTTTTCAGGTTTCACTCTGTTTTCTCCTATATTGATACATGATTTTGGAACTCTAAATCAAGAACGGTTTGTGCTAGCCCCTTGAAACTTGACACAATAAAGTAGTTCTAAGTTCTATCAATACGGTTTGTTTCCTCTTGAAGTTGCCCTAGGAGGGAGTGGTGAAGCACACTTTCGTTTGAAAGGGGTTGCCAAGCTTCCAAAAAACTACGAGTGTCCTGAAATGTCAGCATATGTTTTTTCACCGAATCTTGAAGATACTTGGTGGTAATGAGCAGTACACCAATCCCACTTGGCTAAGCAAATTTTGTTCTTCTAGGTTGAAGCATTCGTTTTCAATAAAAGTTTGAAAAATCGGGTTTCACGCTGTTTTCTCCTATATTTATACATGAATTTGGTACTCTAACTCAAACACGGTTTGTGCTAGCCCATTGAAACTTGACACAATAAAGTAGTTCTATGTTCTATCTGTATAGTTTGTTTCCTCTTGAAGTTTTCCTAGGAGGGAGTGGTGAAACACACTTTCGTTTGGAAGAGGTTACCAAGCTTCCAAAATACTACGAGGGTCCTGAAATCTCAGCATAAGTTTTTTCACCCAATCTTGAAGATACTTGGGGGTAATGAGTAGTACACCAATCCCACTTGACTCAGCAAATTTCGTTCTTCGAGGTTGAAGCATTCGTTTGCAATAAGAGTTTGAGTTTTCAGGTTTCACTCTGTTTTCTCCTATATTGATACATGAATTTGGAACTCTAAATCAAGAACGCTTTGTGCTAGCCCTTTGAAAGTTGACACAATAAAGTAGTTCTAAGTTCTATATGTATGGTTTGTGTCCTATTGAAGTTTCCCTAGGAGGGAGTTGGGAAACACACTTTCGTTTGGAAGAGGTTGCAAGCTTAAAAAATACTACGAGTGTCCTGAAATCTCAACATACGTTTTTTCACCCAATCTTGAAGATACTTGGGGGTAGTGAGCAGTACACCAATTCCACTTGACTCAGCAAATTTTGTTCTTCTAGGTTGAAGCATTTGTTTGCAATAAGAGATTGAGTTTTCAGGTTTCACTCTGTTTTCTCCTATATTCATACATGAATTTGGAACTCTAAATCAAGAACGGTTTGTGCTAGCCCCTTGAAACTTGACACAATTAAGTAGTTCTAAGTTCTATCTATACGGTTTGTTTCCTATTGAAGTTGCGCTAGGAGGGAGTGGTGAAGCACACTTTCGTTTGAAAGGGGTTTCCAAGCTTCCCAAAAACTACGAGTGTCCTGAAATCTCAGCATATGTTTTTTCACGCAATCTTGAAGATACTTGGTGGTAATGAGCAGTACACCAATCCCACTTGGCTCAGCAAATTTCGTTCTTCTAGGTTGAAGCATTCGATTGCAATAAGAGTTTGAATTTTCAGGTTTCACTCTGTTTTCTCCTATATTGATACATGAATTTGGAACTCTAAATCAAGCACGGTTTGTGCTAGCCCCTTGAAACTTGACACTATAAAGTAGTTCTAAGTTCTATGTGAATGGTTTGTTTCCTCTTGAAGTTTCCCTAGGAGGAAGTGGTGAAACACACTTTCGTTTGGAAGAGGTTGCCAAGCTTCCAAAATACTACGAGTGTCCTGAAATCTCAGCATATGTTTTTTCACCCAGTCTTGAAGATCCTTGGTGATAATGAGCAGTACACCAATCCCACTCGGTTCAGCAAATTTCGTTCTTCTAGGTTGAAGCATTCATTGGCAGTAAGAGTTTGAATTTTCAGGTTTCACTCTGTTTTCTCCTATATTGATAGATGAATTTGGAACTCCAAATCAAACACGGTTTGTGGTAGCCCCTGGAAACTTGACACAATAAAGTAGTTCTAAGTTCTATCTGTATGGTTTGTGTCCAATTGAAGTTTCCCTAGGAGGGAGTGGTGAAACACACTTTCGTTTGGAAGAGGTTGCCAAGCTTCCAAAATACTACGAGTGTCCTGAAATCTCAGCATATGTTTTTTCACCCAATCTTGAAGATACTTGGTGATAATGAGCAGTACACCAATCCCACTGGGTTCAGCAAATTTCGTTCTTCTAGGTTGAAGCATTCGTTGGCAGTAAGAGTTTGAATTTTCAGGTTTCACTCTGTTTTCTCCTATATTGATAGATGAATTTGTAACTCCAAATCAAACACGGTTTGTGCTAGCCCCTTGAAACTTGACACAATAAAGTAGTTCTAAGTTCTATCTGTATGGTTTGTGTCCAATTGAAGTTTCCCTAGGAGGGAGTGGTGAAACACACTGTCGTTTGGAAGAGGTTGAAAAGCTTCCAAAATACTACGAGTGTCCTGAAATCTTAGCATATATTTTTTCACCCAATCTTGAAGATACTTGGTGGTAATGAGCAGTACACCAAGCCCACTTGGCTCAGCAAATTTCGTTCTTCTAGGTTGAAGCATTCGTTTGCAATAAGAGTTTGAATTTTCAGGTTTCACTCGGTTTTCTCCTATATTGATACATGAATTTGGAACTCTATATCAAGCACGGTTTGTGCTAGCTCCTTGGAACTTGACACAATAAAGTAGTTCTAAGTTCTATCTATACGGTTTGTTTCCTTTTGAAGTTGCCCTAGGAGGGAGTGGTGATGCACACTTTCGTTTGAAAGGGGTTGCCAAGCTTCCCAAATACTACGAGTGTCCTGAAATCTCAGCATATGTTTTTTCACGCAATCTTGAAGATACTTGGTGGTAATGAGCAGTACACCAATCCCACTTGGCTCAGCAAATTTCGTTCTTCTAGGTTGAAGCATTCGATTGCAATAAGAGTTTGAATTTTCAGGTTTCACTCTGTTTTCTCCTATATTGATACATGAATTTGGAACTCTAAATCAAGCACGGTTTGTGCTAGCCCCTTGAAACTTGACACAATAAAGTAGTTCTAAGTTCTATGTGAATGGTTTGTTTCCTCTTGAAGTAGCCCTAGGAGGGAGTGGTGAATCACACTTTCGTTTGAAACGGGTTGCCAAGCTTTCAAAAAGGTACGATTGTCCTGAAATCTCAGCATTTGTTTTTTAACCCAATCTTGAAGATACTTGGTGATAATGAGCAGTACACCAATCCCACTGGGTTCAGCAAATTTCGTTCTTCTAGGTTGAAGCATTCGTTGGCAGTAAGAGTTTGAATTTTCAGGTTTCACTCTGTTTTCTCCTATATTGATAGATGAATTTGGAACTCCAAATCAAACACGGTTTGTAATAGCCCCTTGGAACTTGACACAATAAAGTAGTTCTAAGTTCTATCTGTATGGTTTGTGTCCAATTGAAGTTTCCCTAGGAGGGAGTGGTGAAACACACTTTCGTTTGGAAGAGGTTGCCAAGCTTCCAAAACACTATGAGTGTCCTTAAATCTCAGCATATGTTTTTTCACCCAATCTTGAAGATACTTGGTGGTAATGAGCAGTACACCAAGCCCACTTGGCTCAGCAAATTTCGTTCTTCTAGGTTGAAGCATTCGTTTGCAATAAGAGTTTGAATTTTCAGGTTTCACTCTGTTTTCTCCTATATTGATACATGAATTTGGAACTCTAAATCAAGCACGGTTTGTGCTAGCCCCTTGGAACTTGACACAATAAAGTAGTTCTAAGTTCTATCTGT
The DNA here is from genome assembly GCF_048772815.1 of Callospermophilus lateralis. Classification (NCBI taxonomy): domain Eukaryota; kingdom Metazoa; phylum Chordata; class Mammalia; order Rodentia; family Sciuridae; genus Callospermophilus; species Callospermophilus lateralis. The sequence continues at coordinate 29,626 of NW_027514550.1, read as the reverse complement.
ATGGTTGTTTCCTCTTGAAGTAGCCCTAGGAGGGAGTGGTGAAACACACTTTCGTTTGAAACGGGTTGCCAAGCTTCCAAAAAGCTACGAGTGTCCTGAAATCTCAGCATATGTTTTTTCACCCAATCTTGAAGATACTTGGTGATAATGAGCAGTATACCAATCCCACTGGGTTCAGCAAATTTCGTTCTTCTAGGTTGAAGCATTCGTTGGCAGTAAGAGTTTGAATTTTCAGGTTTCACTCTGTTTTCTCCTATATTGATAGATGAATTTGGAACTCCAAATCAAACACGGTTTGTGCTAGCCCCTTGAAACTTGACACAATAAAGTAGTTCTAAGTTCTATCTGTATGGTTTGTGTCCAATTGAAGTTTCCCTAGGAGTTAGTGGTGAAACACACTTTTGTTTGGAAGAGGTTGCCAAGCTTCCAAAATACTAGGAGTGTCCTGAAATCTCAGCATATGTTTTTTCACCCAATCTTGAAGATACTTGGGGGTAATGAGCAGTAAAGGAATCCCACTTGACTCAGCAAATTTCGTTCTTCTAGGTTGAAGCATTCGTTTGCAATAAGAGTTTGAGTTTTCAGGTTTCACTCTGTTTTCTCCTATATTGATACATGAGTTTGGAACTCTAAATCAAGAACGGTTTGTGCTAGCCCCTTGAAACTTGTCATAATAAAGTAGTTCTAAGTTCTATCTGTATGGTTTGTTTCCTCTTGAAGTTGCCCTAGGAGGGAGTGGTGAAGCACACTTTCGTTTGAAAGGGGTTGCCAAGCTTCCAAAAAACTACGAGTGTCCTGAAATCTCAGCATATGCTTTTTCACCCAATCTTGAAGATACTTGGTGGTAATGAGCAGTACACCAATCCCACTTGGCTAAGGAAATTTCGTTCTTCCAGGTTGAAGCATTCGTTTTCAATAAATGTTTGAAATTACAGGTTTCACGCTGTTTTCTACTATATTTATACATGAATTTGGAACTCTAACTCAAACACGGTTTGTGCTAGCCCCTTGAAACTTGACACAATAAAGTAGTTCTAAGTTCTATCTGTATGGTTTGTTTCCTCTTGAATTTTCACTAGGAGGGAGTATTGAAACACACTTTCGTTTGGAAGAGGTTGCCAAGCTTCCAAAATACTACGAGTGTCCTGAAATTTCAGCATATGTTTTTTCACCCAATCTTGAAGATACTTGGTGGAAATGAGCAGTACACCAATCCCACTTGGCTCAGCAAATTTCGTTCTTCTAGGTTGAAGCATTCGTTTGCAATAAGAGTTTGAATTTTCAGGTTTCACTCTGTTTTCTCCTATATTGATACATGAATTTGGAACTCTAAATCAAGCACGGTTTGTGCTAGCCCCTTGAAACTTGACACAATAAAGTAGTTCTAATTTCTATCTGTATGGTTTGTTTTCTCTTGAAGTAGCCCTAGGAGGGAGTTGTGAAACACACTTTCGTTTAGAAGAGGTTGCCAAGCTTCCAAAATACTACGAGTGTCCTGAAATCTCAGCATATGTTTTTTCACCCAATCTTGAAGATACTTGGTGGTAATGAGCAATACACCATTCCCACTTGGCTAAGCAAATTTCGTTCTTCTAGGTTGAAGCATTCGTTTTCAATAAAAGTTTGAAAAATCGGGTTTCACGCTGTTTTCTCCTATATTTATACATGAATTTGGAACTCTAACTCAAACACGGTTTGTGCTAGCCCCTTGAAACTTGACACAATAAAGTAGTTCTATGTTCTATCTGTATGGTTTGTTTCCTCTTGAAGTAGCCCTAGGAGGGAGTGGTGAAACACACTTTCGTTTGAAACGGGTTGCCAAGCTTTCAAAAAGCTACGAGTGTCCTCAAATCTCAGCATATGTTTTTTCACCCAATCTTGAAGATACTTGGTCATAATGAGCAGTACACCAATCCCACTGGGTTCAGCAAATTTCGTTCTTCTAGGTTTAAGCATTCGTTGGCAGTAAGAGTTTGAATTTTCAGGTTTCACTCTGTTTTCTCCTATATTGATAGATGAATTTGGAACTCCAAATCAAACACTGTTTGTGCTAGTCCCTTGAAACTTGACACAATAAAGTAGTTCTAAGTTCTATCTCTATGGTTTGTGTCCAATTGAAGTTTCCCTAGGAGGGAGTGGTGAAACACACTTTCGTTTGGAAGAGGTTGCCAAGCTTCCAAAATACTACGAGTGTCCTGAAATCTCAGCATATGTTTTTTCACCCAATCTTGAAGATACTTGGTGGTAATGAGCAGTACACCAAGCCCACTTGGCTCAGCATATTTCGTTCTTCTAGGATGAAGCATTCGTTTGCAATAAGAGTTTGAATTCTCAGTATTCACTCTGTTTTCTCCTATGTTGATACATGAATTTGGAACTCTAAATATAGCACGGTTTGTGCTAGCCCCTTGGAACTTGACACAATAAATAGTTCTAAATTCTATGTGTATGGTTTGTGTCCTTTTGAAGTAGCCCTAGGAGGGAGTGGTGAAACACACTTTCGTTTGAAACGGGTTGCCAAGCTTCCAAAAAGCTACGAGTGTCCTGAAATCTCAGCATATGCTTTTTCACCCAATCTTGAAGACACTTGGTGGTAATGAGCAGTACACCAATCCCACTCGGCTAAGCAAATTTCGTTCTTCTAGGTTGAAGCATTCGTTTTCAATAAAAGTTTGAAATTTCGGGTTTCACGATGTTTTCTCCTATATTTATACATGAATTTGGAACTCTAACTCAAAAACGGTTTGTGCTAGCCCCTTGAAACTTGACACAATAAAGTAGTTCTAAGTTCTATCTGTATGGTTTGTTTCCTCTTGAAGTAGCCCTAGGAGGGAGTGGTGAAATACACTTTCGTTTGAAACGGGTTGCCAAGCTTCCAAAAAGCTACGAGTGTCCTGAAATCTCAGCATATGTTTTTTCACCCAATCTTGAAGATACTTGGTGATAATGAGCAGTACATCAATCCCACTGGGTTCAGCGAATTTCGTTCTTCTAGGTTGAAGTATTCGTTGGCAGTAAGAGTTTGAATATTCAGGTTTCACTCTGTTTTCTCCTATATTGATAGATGAATTTGGAACTCCAAATCAAACACTGTTTGTGCTAGCCCCTTGAAACTTGACACAATAAAGTAGTTTTAAGTTCTATCTGTATGGTTTGTGTCCATTTGAATTTTCCCTAGGAGGGAGTGGTGAAACACACTTTCGGTTGGAAGAGGTTGCCAAGCTTCCAAAATACTACGAGTGTCCTGAAATCTCAGCATATGTTTTTTCACCCAATCTTGAAGATACTTGGTGGTAATGAGCAGTACACCAAGCCCACTTGGCTCAGCAAATTTCGTTCTTCTAGGTTGAAGCATTCGTTTGCAATAAGAGATTGAGTTTTCAGGTTTCACTCTGTTTTCTCCTATATTGATACATGAATTTGGAACTCTAAATCAAGCACGGTTTGTGCTAGCCCCTTGAAACTTCACACAATTAAGTAGTTCTAAGTTATATGTATATGGTTTGTTTCCTCTTGAAGTAGCCCTAGGAGGGAGTGGTGAAACACACTTTCTTTGAAACGGGTTGCCAAGCTTCCAAAAACCTACGAGTGTCCTGAAATCTCAGCATATGTTTTTTCACCCAATCTTGAAGATACTTATGGTAATGAGCAGTACACCAATCTCACTTGGCTAAGCAAATTTCGTTCTTCTAGGTTGAAGCATTCGTTTGCAATAAAAGTTTGAAAAATCGGGTTTCACGCTGTTTTCTCATATATTTATTCATGAATTTGGAACTCTAACTCAAACACGGTTTGTTCTAGCCCCTTGAAACTTGACGCAATAAAGTAGTTCTAAGTTCTATCTGTATGGTTTGTTTCCTCTTGAAGTAGCCCTAGGAGGGAGTGGTGAAACACACTTTCGTTTGAAACGGGTTGCCAAGCTTCCAAAAACCTACGAGTGTCCTGAAATCTCAGCATATGTTTTTTCACCCACTCTTGAAGATTCTTCGTGATAATGAGCAGTACACCAATCCCACTGGGTTCAGCAAATTTCGTTCTTCTAGGTTGAAGCATTCGTTGGCAGTAAGAGTTTGAATTTTCAGGTTTCACTCTGTTTTCTCCTATATTGATAGATGAATTTGGAACTCCAAATCAAACACTGTTTGTGCTAGCCCCTTGAAACTTGACACAATAAAGTAGTTCTCAGTTCTATCTGTATGGTTTGTGTCCAATTGAAGTTTCCCTAGGAGGGAGTGGTGAAACACACTTTCGTTTGGAAGAGGTTGCCAAGCTTCCAAAATACTACGAGTGTCCTGAAATCTCAGCATATGTTTTTTCACCCAATCTTGAAGATTCTTGGTGGTAATGACCAGTACACCAAGCCCACTTGGCTCAGCAAATTTCGTTCTTCTAGGTTGAAGCATTCGTTTGCAATAAGAGTTTGAATTTTCAGATTTCACTCTGTTTTCTCCAATATTGATACATGAATTTGGAACTCTAAATCAAGCACGGTTTGTGCTAGCCCCTTGAAATTTGACACAATAAAGTAGTTCTAAGTTCTATGTGTATGGTTTGTTTCCTCTTGAAGTAGCCCTAGGAGGGACTTGTGAAACACACTTTCGTTTGGAAGAGGTTGCCAAGCTTCCAAAATACTACGAGTGTCCTGAATTCTCAGCATATGTTTTTTCACCCAATCTTGAAGATACTTGGGGGTAATGAGCAGTACACAAATCCCACTTGACTCAGCAAATTTCGTTCTTCTAGGTTGAAGCATTCGTTTGCAATAAGAGTTTGAGTTTTCAGGTTTCACTCTGTTTTCTCCTATATTGATACATGAATTTTGGAACTCTAAATCAAGAACGGTTTGTGCTAGCCCCTTGAAACTTGACACAATAAAGTAGTTCTAAGTTATATCTGTACGGTTTGTTTCCTCTTGAAGTTGCCCTAGGAGGTAGTGGTGAAGCACACTTTCGTTTGAAAGGGGTTGCCAAGCGTTCAAAAAACTACGAATATCCTGAAATCTCAGCATATGTTTTTTCACCCAATCTTGAAGATACTTGGTGGTAATGAGCAGTACTCCAATCCCACTTGGCTCAGCAAATTTCGTTCTTCTAGGTTGAAGCATTCGTTTGCAATAAGAGTTTGAATTTTCAGGTTTCACTCTGTTTTCTCCTATATTGATACATGAATTTGGAACTCTAAATAAAGCACGGTTTGTGCTAGCCCCTTGAAACTTGACACAATAAAGTAGTTCTAAGTTCTATCTGTATGGTTTGTGTCCTATTGAAGTTTCCCTAGGAGGGAGTTGCGAAACACACTTTCGTTTGGAAGAGGTTGCCAAGCTTCCAAAATACTACGAGTGTCCTGAAAACTCAGCATATGTTTTTTCACCCAATCTTGATGATACTTGGGGGTAATGAGGAGTACACCAATCCCACTTGACTCAGCAAATTTCGTTTTTCTAGGTTGAAGCATTCGTTTGCAATAAAAGTTTGAAAAATCGGGTTTCACGCTGTTTTCTCATATATTTATTCATGAATTTGGAACTCTAACTCAAACACGGTTTGTTCTAGCCCCTTGAAACTTGACGCAATAAAGTAGTTCTAAGTTCTATCTGTATGGTTTGTTTCCTCTTGAAGTAGCCCTAGGAGGGAGTGGTGAAACACACTTTCGTTTGAAACGGGTTGCCAAGCTTCCAAAAACCTACGAGTGTCCTGAAATCTCAGCATATGTTTTTTCACCCACTCTTGAAGATTCTTCGTGATAATGAGCAGTACACCAATCCCACTGGGTTCAGCAAATTTCGTTCTTCTAGGTTGAAGCATTCGTTGGCAGTAAGAGTTTGAATTTTCAGGTTTCACTCTGTTTTCTCCTATATTGATAGATGAATTTGGAACTCCAAATCAAACACTGTTTGTGCTAGCCCCTTGAAACTTGACACAATAAAGTAGTTCTAAGTTCTATCTGTATGGTTTGTGTCCAATTGAAGTTTCCCTAGGAGGGAGTGGTGAAACACACTTTCGTTTGGAAGAGGTTGCCAAGCTTCCAAAATACTACGAGTGTCCTGAAATCTCAGCATATGTTTTTTCACCCAATCTTGAAGATTCTTGGTGGTAATGACCAGTACACCAAGCCCACTTGGCTCAGCAAATTTCGTTCTTCTAGGTTGAAGCATTCGTTTGCAATAAGAGTTTGAATTTTCAGATTTCACTCTGTTTTCTCCAATATTGATACATGAATTTGGAACTCTAAATCAAGCACGGTTTGTGCTAGCCCCTTGAAATTTGACACAATAAAGTAGTTCTAAGTTCTATGTGTATGGTTTGTTTCCTCTTGAAGTAGCCCTAGGAGGGACTTGTGAAACACACTTTCGTTTGGAAGAGGTTGCCAAGCTTCCAAAATACTACGAGTGTCCTGAAATCTCAGCATATGTTTTTTCACCCAATCTTGAAGATACTTGGGGGTAATGAGCAGTACACCAATCCCACTTGACTCAGCAAATTTCGTTCTTCTAGGTTGAAGCATTCGTTTGCAATAAGAGTTTGAGTTTTCAGGTTTCACTCTGTTTTCTCCTATATTGATACATGAATTTTGGAACTCTAAATCAAGAACGGTTTGTGCTAGGCCCTTGAAACTTGACACAATAAAGTAGTTCTAAGTTATATCTGTACGGTTTGTTTCCTCTTGAAGTTGCCCTAGGAGGTAGTGGTGAAGCACACTTTCGTTTGAAAGGGGTTGCCAAGCGTCCAAAAAACTACGAATATCCTGAAATCTCAGCATATGTTTTTTCACCCAATCTTGAAGATACTTGGTGGTAATGAGCAGTACTCCAATCCCACTTGGCTCAGCAAATTTCGTTCTTCTAGGTTGAAGCATTCGTTTGCAATAAGAGTTTGAATTTTCAGGTTTCACTCTGTTTTCTCCTATATTGATACATGAATTTGGAACTCTAAATAAAGCACGGTTTGTGCTAGCCCCTTGAAACTTGACACAATAAAGTCGTTCTAAGTTCTATCTGTATGGTTTGTGTCCTATTGAAGTTTCCCTAGGAGGGAGTTGCGAAACACACTTTCGTTTGGAAGAGGTTGCCAAGCTTCCAAAATACTACGAGTGTCCTGAAAACTCAGCATATGTTTTTTCACCCAATCTTGATGATACTTGGGGGTAATGAGGAGTACACCAATCCCACTTGACTCAGCAAATTTCGTTTTTCTAGGTTGAAGCATTCGTTTGCAATAACAGTTTGAGTTTTCAGGTTTCACTCTGTTTTCTCCTATATTGATACATGAATTTGGAACTCCAAATCAAACACGGTTTGTGCTAGCCCCTTGAAACTTGACACAATAAAGTAGTTCTAAGTTCTATCTGTATGGTTTGTTTCCTCTTGAAGTTTCCCTAGGAGGGAGTGGTGAAACACACTGTCGTTTGGAAGAGGTTGCCAAGCTTCCAAAATACTACTAGTGTCCTGAAATCTCAGCATATGCTTTTTCACCCAATCTTGAAGATACTTGGTGGTAATGAGCAGTACATCAATCCCACTTGGCTCAGCAAATTTCGTTCTTCTAGGTTGAAGCATTCGTTTGCAATAAGAGTTTGAGTTTTCAGGTTTCACTCTGTTTTCTCCGATATTGATACATGAATTTGGAACTCCAAATCAAACACGGTTTGTGCTAGCCCCTTGAAACTTGACACAATAAAGTAGTTCTAAGTTCTATCTGTATGGTTTGTGTCCTATTGAAGTTTCCCTAGGAGGGAGTTGCGAAACACCCTTTCGTTTGGAGGAGTTTGACAAGCTTCCAAAATACTACGAGTGTCCTGAAATCTCAGCATATGCTTTTTCACCCAATCTTGAAGATACTTGGTGGTAATGAGCAGTACACCAATCCCACTCGGCTAAGCAAATTTCGTTCTTCTAGGTTGAAGCATTCGTTTTCAATAAAAGTTTGAAATTTCGGGTTTCACGATGTTTTCTCCTATATTTATACATGAATTTGGAACTCTAACTCAAAAACGGTTTGTGCTAGCCCCTTGAAACTTGACACAATATAGTAGTTCTAAGTTCTATCTGTATGGTTTGTTTCCTCTTGAAGTAGCCCTAGGAGGGAGTGGTGAAATACACTTTCGTTTGAAACAGGTTGCCAAGCTTCCAAAAAGCTACGAGTGTCCTGAAATCTCAGCATATGTTTTTTCACCCAATCTTGAAGATACTTGGTGATAATGAGCAGTACACCAATCCCACTGGGTTCAGCGAATTTCGTTCTTCTAGGTTGAAGTATTCGTTGGCAGTAAGAGTTTGAATATTCAGGTTTCACTCTATTTTCTCCTATATTGATAGATGAATTTGGAACTCCAAATCAAACACTGTTTGTGCTAGCCCCTTGAAACTTGACACAATAATGTAGTTTTAAGTTCTATCTGTATGGTTTGTGTCCAATTGAATTTTCCCTAGGAGGGAGTGGTGAAACACACTTTCGGTTGGAAGAGGTTGCCAAGCTTCCAAAATACTACGAGTGTCCTGAAATCTCAGCATATGTTTTTTCACCCAATCTTGAAGATACTTGGTGGTAATGAGCAGTACACCAAGCCCACTTGGCTCAGCAAATTTCGTTCTTCTAGGTTGAAGCATTCGTTTGCAATAAGAGTTTGAGTTTTCAGGTTTCACTCTGTTTTCTCCTATATTGATACATGAATTTGGAACTCTAAATCAAGCACGGTTTGTGCTAGCCCCTTGAAACTTCACACAATTAAGTAGTTCTAAGTTATATGTATATGGTTTGTTTCCTCTTGAAGTAGCCCTAGGAGGGAGTGGTGAAACACACTTTCGTTTGAAACGGGTTACCAAGCTTCCAAAAACCTACGAGTGTCCTGAAATCTCAGCATATGTTTTTTCACCCAATCTTGAAGATACTTATGGTAATGAGCAGTACACCAATCCCACTTGGCTAAGCAAATTTCGTTCTTCTAGGTTGAAGCATTCGTTTGCAATAAAAGTTTGAAAAATCGGGTTTCACGCTGTTTTCTCATATATTTATTCATGAATTTGGAACTCTAACTCAAACACGGTTTGTTCTAGCCCCTTGAAACTTGACGCAATAAAGTAGTTCTAAGTTCTATCTGTATGGTTTGTTTCCTCTTGAAGTAGCCCTAGGAGGGATTGGTGAAACACACTTTCGTTTGAAACGGGTTGCCAAGCTTCCAAAAATCTACGAGTGTCCTGAAATCTCAGCATATGTTTTTTCACCCAATCTTGAAGATTCTTCGTGATAATGAGCAGTACACCAATCCCACTGGGTTCAGCAAATTTCGTTCTTCTAGGTTGAAGCATTCGTTGGCAGTAAGAGTTTGAATTTTCAGGTTTCACTCTGTTTTCTCCTATATTGATAGATGAATTTGGAACTCCAAATCAAACACTGTTTGTGCTAGCCCCTTGAAACTTGACACAATAAAGTAGTTCTAAGTTCTATCTGTACGGTTTGTTTCCTCTTGAATTTGCCCTAGGAGGGAGTGGTGAAGCACACTTTCGTTTGAAAGGGGTTGCCAAGCTTCCAAAATACTACGAGTGTCCTGAAATGTCAGCATATGTTTTTTCACCCAATCTTGAAGATACTTGGTGGTAATGAGCAGTACACCAATCCCACTTGGCTAAGCAAATTTCGTTCTTCTAGGTTGAAGCATTCGTTTTCAATAAAAGTTTGAAAAATCGGGTTTCAGGCTGTTTTCTCCTATATTGATACATGAATTTGGAACTCTAAATCAAGCACGGTTTGTGCTAGCCCCTTGGAACTTGACACAATAAAGTAGTTCTAAGTTCTATGTGTATGGTTTGTGTCCTCTTGAAGTAGCCCTAGGAGGGAGTGGTGAAACACACTTTCGTTTGAAACGGGTTGCCAAGCTTCCAAAAAGCTACGAGTGTCCTGAAATCTCAGCATATGTTTTTTCACCCAATCTTGAAGATACTTGGAGATAATGAGCAGTATACCAATCCCACTGGGTTCAGCAAATTTCGTTCTTCTAGGTTGAAGCATTCGTTGGCAGTAAGAGTTTGAATTTTCAGGTTTCACTCTGTTTTCTCCTATATTGATAGATGAATTTGGAACTCCAAATCAAACACGGTTTGTGCTAGCCCCTTGAAACTTGACACAATAAAGTAGTTCTAAGTTCTATCTGTATGGTTTGTGTCCAATTGAAGTTTCCCTAGGAGTTAGTGGTGAAACACACTTTTGTTTGGAAGAGGTTGCCAAGCTTCCAAAATACTACGAGTGTCCTGAAATCTCAGCATATGTTTTTTCACCCAATCTTGAAGATACTTGGGTGTAATGAGCAGTAATGGAATCCCACTTGACTCAGCAAATTTCGTTCTTCTAGGTTGAAGCATTCGTTTGCAATAAGAGTTTGAGTTTTCAGGTTTCACTCTGTTTTCTCCTATATTGATACATGAATTTGGAACTCTAAATCAAGAAAGGTTTGTGCTAGCCCCTTGAAACTTGACACAATAAAGTAGTTCTAAGTTCTATCTGTACGGTTTGTTTCCTCTTGAAGTTGCCCTAGGAGTGAGTGGTGAAGCACACTTTCGTTTGAAAGGGGTTGCCAAGCTTCCAAAATACTACGAGTGTCCTGAAATCTCAGCATATGTTTTTTCACCCATTCTTGAAGATACTTGGTGGTAATGAGCAGTACACCATTCCCACTTGGCTAAGCAAATTTCGTTCTTCTAGGTTGAAGCATTCGTTTTCAATAAAAGTTTGAAAAATCGGGTTTCACGCTGTTTTCTCCTATATTTATACATGAATTTGGAACTCTAACTCAAACACGGTTTGTGCTAGCCCCTTGAAACTTGACACAATAAAGTAGTTCTAAGTTCTGTCTGTATGGTTTGTTTCCTCTTGAAGTAGCCCTAGGAGGGAGTGGTGAAACACACTTTCGTTTGAAACGGGTTGCCAAGCTTCCAAAAAGCTACGAGTGTCCTCAAATCTCAGCATATGTTTTTTCACCCAATCTTGAAGATACTTGGTGATAATGAGCAGTACACCAATCCCACTGGGTTCAGCAAATTTCGTTCTTCTAGGTTTAAGCATTCGTTGGCAGTAAGAGTTTGAAATTTCAGGTTTCACTCTGTTTTCTCCTATATTGATAGATGAATTTGGAACTCCAAATCAAACACTGTTTGTGCTAGCCCCTTGAAACTTGACACAATAAAGTAGTTCTAAGTTCTATCTGTGTGGTTTGTGTCCAATTGAAGTTTCCCTAGGAGGGAGTGGTGAAACACACTTTCGTTTGGAAGAGGTTGCCAAGCTTCCAAAATACTACGAGTGTCCTGAAATCTCAGCATATGTTTTTTCACCCAATCTTGAAGATACTTGGTGGTAATGAGCAGTACACCAAGCCCACTTGGCTCAGCATATTTCGTTCTTCTAGGATGAAGCATTCGTTTGCAATAAGAGTTTGAATTTTCAGTATTCACTCTGTTTTCTCCTATGTTGATACATGAATTTGGAACTCTAAATATAGCACGGTTTGTGCTAGCCCCTTGGAACTTGACACAATAAATAGTTCTAAGTTCTATGTGTATGGTTTGTGTCCTTTTGAAGTAGCCCTAGGAGGGAGTGGTGAAACACACTTTCGTTTGAAACGGGTTGCCAAGCTTCCAAAAAGCTACGAGTGTCCTGAAATCTCAGCATATGCTTTTTCACCCAATCTTGAAGATACTTGGTGGTAATGAGCAGTACACCAATCCCACTCGGCTAAGCAAATTTCGTTCTTCTAGGTTGAAGCATTCGTTTTCAATAAAAGTTTGAAATTTCGGGTTTCACGATGTTTTCTCCTATATTTATACATGAATTTGGAACTCTAACTCAAAAACGTTTTGTGCTAGCCCCTTGAAACTTGACACAATAAAGCAGTTCTAAGTTCTATCTGTATGGTTTGTTTCCTCTTGAAGTAGCCCTAGGAGGGAGTGGTGAAATACACTTTCGTTTGAAACGGGTTGCCAAGCTTCCAAAAAGCTACGAGTGTCCTGAAATCTCAGCATATGTTTTTTCACCCAATCTTGAAGATACTTGGTGATAATGAGCAGTACACCAATCCCACTGGGTTCAGCGAATTTCGTTCTTCTAGTTTGAAGTATTCGTTGGCAGTAAGAGTTTGAATATTCAGGTTTCACTCTGTTTTCTCCTATATTGATGGATGAATTTGGAACTCCAAATCAAACACTGTTTGTGCTAGCCCCTTGAAACTTGACACAATAAAGTAGTTTTAAGTTCTATCTGTATGGTTTGTGTCCAATTGAATTTTCCCTAGGAGGGAGTGGTGAAACACACTTTCGGTTGGAAGAGGTTGCCAAGCTTCCAAAATACTACGAGTGTCCTGAAATCTCAGCATATGTTTTTTCACCCAATCTTGAAGATACTTGGTGCTAATGAGCAGTACACCAAGCCCACTTGGCTCAGCAAATTTCGTTCTTCTAGGTTGAAGCATTCGTTTGCAATAAGAGTTTGAGTTTTCAGGTTTCACTCTGTTTTCTCCTATATTGATACATAAATTTGGAACTCTAAATCAAGCACGGTTTGTGCTAGCCCCTTGAAACTTCACACAATTAAGTAGTTCTAAGTTATATGTATATGGTTTGTTTCCTCTTGAAGTAGCCCTAGGAGGGAGTGGTGAAACACACTTTCGTTTGAAACGGGTTGCCAAGCTTCCAAAAACCTACGAGTGTCCTGAAATCTCAGCATATGTTTTTCACCCAATCTTGAAGATACTTATGGTAATGAGCAGTACACCAATCTCACTTGGCTAAGCAAATTTCGTTCTTCTAGGTTGAAGCATTCATTTGCAATAAAAGTTTGAAAAATCGGGTTTCACGCTGTTTTCTCATATATTTATTCATGAATTTGGAACTCTAACTCAAACACGGTTTGTTCTAGCCCCTTGAAACTTGACGCAATAAAGTAGTTCTAAGTTCTATCTGTATGGTTTGTTTCCTCTTGAAGTAGCCCTAGGAGGGAGTGGTGAAACACACTTTCGTTTGAAACGGGTTGCCAAGCTTCCAAAAACCTACAAGTGTCCTGAAATCTCAGCATATGTTTTTTCACCCACTCTTGAAGATTCTTCGTGATAATGAGCAGTACACCAATCCCACTGGGTTCAGCAAATTTCGTTCTTCTAGGTTGAAGCATTCGTTGGCAGTAAGAGTTTGAATTTTCAGGTTTCACTCTGTCTTCTCCTATATTGATAGATGAATTTGGAACTCCAAATCAAACACGGTTTGTGCTAGCCCCTTGAAACTTGACACAATAAAGTAGTTCTAAGTTCTATCTGTATGGTTTGTGTCCTATTGAAGTTTCCCTAGGAGGGAGTTGCGAAACACACTTTCGTTTGGAAGAGGTTGCCAAGCTTCCAAAATACTACGAGTGTCCTGAAATCTCAGCATATGTTTTTTCACCCAATCTTGAAGATTCTTGGGGGTAATGAGCAGTACACCAATCCCACTTGACACAGCAAATTTCGTTCTTCTAGGTTGAGCATTCGTTTGCAATAAGAGTTTGAGTTTTCAGGTTTCACTCTGTTTTCTCCTATATTGATACATGAATTTTGGAACTCTAAATCAAGAACGGTTTGTGCTAGCCCCTTGAAACTTGACACAATAAAGTAGTTCTAAGTTATATCTGTACGGTTTGTTTCCTCTTGAAGTTGCCCTAGGAGGTAGTGGTGAAGCACACTTTCGTTTGAAAGGGGTTGCCAAGCGTCCAAAAAACTACGAATATCCTGAAATCTCAGCATATGTTTTTTCACCCAATCTTGAAGATACTTGGTGGTAATGAGCAGTACTCCAATCCCACTTGGCTCAGCAAATTTCGTTCTTCTAGGTTGAAGCATTCGTTTGCAATAAGAGTTTGAATTTTCAGGTTTCACTCTGTTTTCTCCTATATTGATACATGAATTTGGAACTCTAAATAAAGCACGGTTTGTGCTAGCCCCTTGAAACTTGACAAAATAAAGTAGTTCTAAGTTCTATCTGTATGGTTTGTGTCCTATGGAAGTTTCCCTAGGAGGGAGTTGCGAAACACACTTTCGTTTGGAAGAGGTTGCCAAGCTTCCAAAATATTACGAGTGTCCTGAAAACTCAGCATATGTTTTTTCACCCAATCTTGATGATACTTGGGGGTAATGAGGAGTACACCAATCCCACTTGACTCAGCAAATTTCGTTTTTCTAGGTTGAAGCATTCGTTTGCAATAACAGTTTGAGTTTTCAGGTTTCACTCTGTTTTCTCCTATATTGATACATGAATTTGGAACTCCAAATCAAACACGGTTTGTGCTAGCCCCTTGAAACTTGACACAAGAAAGTAGTTCTAAGTTCTATCTGTATGGTTTGTTTCCTCTTGAAGTTTCCCTAGGAGGGAGTGGTGAAACACACTGTCGTTTGGAAGAGGTTGCCAAGCTTCCAAAATACTACTAGTGTCCTGAAATCTCAGCATATGCTTTTTCACCCAATCTTGAAGATACTTGGTGGTAATGAGCAGTACATCAATCCCACTTGGCTCAGCAAATTTCGTTCTTCTAGGTTGAAGCATTCGTTTGCAATAAGAGTTTGAGTTTTCAGGTTTCACTCTGTTTTCTCCGATATTGATACATGAATTTGGAACCCTAAATCAAGAACGGTTTGTGCTAGCCCCTTGAAACTTGACACAATAAAGTAGTTCTAAGTTGTATCTGTATGGTTTGTGTCCAATTGAAGTTTCCCTAGGAGGGAGTGGTGAAACACACTTTCGTTTGGAAGAAGTTGCCAAGCTTCCAAAATACTAAGAGTGTCCTGAAATCTCAGCATATGTTTTTTCACCCAATCTTGAAGATACTTGGTGGTAATGAGCAGTACACCAATCCCACTGTGTTCAGAAAATTTCCTTCTTCTAGGTGAAGCATTCGTTGGCAGTAAGAGTTTGAAATTTCAGGTTTCACTCTGTTTTCTCATATATTGATAGATGAATTTGGAACTCCAAATCAAACACGGTTTGTGCTAGCCCCTTGAAACTTGACACAATAAAGTAGTTCTAAGCTCTATCTGTATGGTTTGTGTCCTATTGAAGTTTCCCTATTAGGGAGTTGCGAAACACCCTTTCGTTTGGAGGAGTTTGACAAGCTTCCAAAATACTACGAGTGTCCTGAAATCTCAGCATATGCTTTTTCACCCAATCTTGAAGATACTTGGTGGTAATGAGCAGTACACCAATCCCACTCGCCTAAGCAAATTTCGTTCTTCTAGGTTGAAGCATTCGTTTTCAATAAAAGTTTGAAATTTCGGGTTTCACGATGTTTTCTCCTATATTTATACATGAATTTGGAACTCTAACTCAAAAACGGTTTGTGCTAGCCCCTTGAAACTTGACACAATAAAGTAGTTCTAAGTTCTATCTGTATGGTTTGTTTCCTCTTGAAGTAGCCCTAGGAGGGAGTGGTAAAATACACTTTCGTTTGAAACAGGTTGCCAAGCTTCCAAAAAGCTACGAGTGTCCTGAAATCTCAGCATATGTTTTTTCACCCAATCTTGAAGATACTTGGTGATAATGAGCAGTACACCAATCCCACTGGGTTCAGCGAATTTCGTTCTTCTAGGTTGAAGTATTCGTTGGCAGTAAGTGTTTGAATATTCAGGTTTCACTCTATTTTCTCCTATATTGATAGATGAATTTGGAACTCCAAATCAAACACTGTTTGTGCTAGCCCCTTGAAACTTGACACAATAAAGTAGTTTTAAGTTCTATCTGTATGGTTTGTGTCCAATTGAATTTTCCCTAGGAGGGAGTGGTGAAACACACTTTCGGTTGGAAGAGGTTGCCAAGCTTCCAAAATACTACGAGTGTCCTGAAATCTCAGCATATGTTTTTTCACCCAATCTTGAAGATACTTGGTGGTAATGAGCAGTACACCAAGCCCACTTGGCTCAGCAAAATTCGTTCTTCTAGGTTGAAGCATTCGTTTGCAATAAGAGTTTGAGTTTTCAGGTTTCACTCTGTTTTCTCCTATATTGATACATGAATTTGGAACTCTAAATCAAGCACGGTTTGTGCTAGCCCCTTGAAACTTCACACAATTAAGTAGTTCTAAGTTATATGTATATGGTTTGTTTCCTCTTGAAGTAGCCCTAGGAGGGAGTGGTGAAACACACTTTCGTTTGAAACGGGTTGCCAAGCTTCCAAAAACCTACGAGTGTCCTGAAATCTCAGCATATGTTTTTTCACCCAATCTTGAAGATACTTATGGTAATGAGCAGTACACCAATCCCACTTGGCTAAGCAAATTTCGTTCTTCTAGGTTGAAGCATTCGTTTGCAATAAAAGTTTGAAAAATCGGGTTTCACGCTGTTTTCTCATATATTTATTCATGAATTTGGAACTCTAACTCAAACACGGTTTGTTCTAGCCCCTTGAAACTTGACGCAATAAAGTAGTTCTAAGTTCTATGTGTATGGTTTGTTTCCTCTTGAAGTAGCCCTAGGAGGGATTGGTGAAACACACTTTCGTTTGAAACGGGTTGCCAAGCTTCCAAAAAACTACGAGTGTCCTGAAATCTCAGCATATGTTTTTTCACCCAATCTTGAAGATTCTTGGTGGTAATGACCAGTACACCAAGCCCACTTGGCTCAGCAAATTTCGTTCTTCTAGGTTGAAGCATTCGTTTGCAATAAGAGTTTGAATTTTCAGATTTCACTCTGTTTTCTCCTATATTGATACATGAATTTGGAACTCTAAATCAAGCACGGTTTGTGCTAGCCCATTGAAATTTGACACAATAAAGTATTTCTAAGTTCTATGTGTATGGTTTGTTTCCTCTTGAAGTAGCCCTAGGAGGGACTTGTGAAACACACTTTCGTTTGGAAGAGGTTGCCAAGCTTCCAAAATACTACGAGTGTCCTGAAATCTCAGCATATGTTTTTTCACCCAATCTTGAAGATACTTGGGGGTAATGAGCAGTACACCAATCCCACTTGACTCAGCAAATTTCGTTCTTCTAGGTTGAAGCATTCGTTTGCAATAAGAGTTTGAGTTTTCAGGTTTCACTCTGTTTTCTCCTATATTGATACATGAATTTTGGAACTCTAAATCAAGAACGGTTTGTGCTAGCCCCTTGAAACTTGACACAATAAAGTAGTTCTAAGTTATATCTGTACGGTTTGTTTCCTCTTGAAGTTGCCCTAGGAGGTAGTGGTGAAGCACACTTTCGTTTGAAAGGGGTTGCCAAGCGTCCAAAAAACTACGAATATCCTGAAATCTCAGCATATGTTTTTTCACCCAATCTTGAAGATACTTGGTGGTAATGAGCAGTACTCCAATCCCACTTGGCTCAGCAAATTTCGTTCTTCTAGGTTGAAGCATTCGTTTGCAATAAGAGTTTGAATTTTCAGGTTTCACTCTGTTTTCTCCTATATTGATACATGAATTTGGAACTCTAAATAAAGCACGGTTTGTGCTAGCCCCTTGAAACTTGACACAATAAAGTAGTTCTAAGTTCTATCTGTATGGTTTGTGTCCTATTGAAGTTTCCCTAGGAGGGAGTTGCGAAACACACTTTCGTTTGGAAGAGGTTGCCAAGCTTCCAAAATACTACGAGTGTCCTGAAAACTCAGCATATGTTTTTTCACCCAATCTTGATGATACTTGGGGGTAATGAGGAGTACACCAATCCCACTTGACTCAGCAAATTTCGTTTTTCTAGGTTGAAGCATTCGTTTGCAATAACAGTTTGAGTTTTCAGGTTTCACTCTGTTTTCTCCTATATTGATACATGAATTTGGAACTCCAAATCAAACACGGTTTGTGCTAGCCCCTTGAAACTTGACACAATAAAGTAGTTCTAAGTTCTATCTGTATGGTTTGTTTCCTCTTGAAGTTTCCCTAGGAGGGAGTGGTGAAACACACTGTCGTTTGGAAGAGGTTGCCAAGCTTCCAAAATACTACTAGTGTCCTGAAATCTCAGCATATGCTTTTTCACCCAATCTTGAAGATACTTGGTGGTAATGAGCAGTACATCAATCCCACTTGGCTCAGCAAATTTCGTTTTTCTAGGTTGAAGCATTCGTTTGCAATAACATTTTGAGTTTTCAGGTTTCACTCTGTTTTCTCCTATATTGATACATGAATTTGGAACTCTAACTCAAACACGGTTTGTGCTAGCCCCTTGAAACTTGAAACAATAAAGTAGTTCTAAGTTATATCTGTATGGTTTGTTTCCTCTTGAAGTTTCTCTAGGAGGGAGTGGTGAAACACACTTTCGTTTGGAAAACGTTGCCAAGCTTCCAAAATACTACGAGTGTCCTGAAATGTCAGCATATGTTTTTTCACCCAATCTTGAGGATACTTGGGGGTAATGAGCAGTACACCAATCCCACTTGACTCAGCAAATTTCGTTCTTCTAGGTTGAAGCATTCGTTTGCAATAAGAGTTTAAGTTTTCAGGTTTCACTCTGTTTTCTCCTATATTGATACATGAATTTGGAACTCTAACTCAAACACGGTTTGTGCTAGCCCCTTGAAACTTGACACAATAAAGTAGTTCTAAGTTCTATCTGTATGGTTTGTTTCCTCTTGAAGTTTCCCTAGGAGGGAGTGGTGAAACACACTTTCGTTTGGAAAAGGTTGCCAAGCTTCCAAAATACTACGAGTGTCCTGAAATCTCAGCATATGTTTTCTCACCCAATCTTGAAGAGACTTGGTGATAATGAGCAGTACACCAATCCCACTGGGTTCAGCAAATTTCGTTCTTCTAGGTTGAAGCATTCTTTGGCAGTAAGAGTTTGAATTTTCAGGTTTCACTCTGTCTTCTCCTATATTGATAGATGAATTTGGAACTCCAAATCAAACACGGTTTGTGCTAGCACCTTGAAACTTGACACAATAAAGTAGTTCTAAGTTCTATCTGTATGGTTGGTGTCCTATTGAAGTTTCCCTAGGAGGGAGTTGCGAAACACACTTTCGTTTGGAAGAGGTTGCCAAGCTTTCAAAATACTACGAGTGTCCTGAAATCTCAGCATATGTTTTTTCACCCAATCTTGAAGATACTTGGGGGTAATGAGCAGTACACCAATCCCACTTGACTCAGCGAATGTCGTTCTTCTAGGTTGAAGCATTCGTTTGCAATAAGAGTTTGAATTTTCAGGTTTCACTCTGTTTTCTCCTATATTGATACATGAATTTGGAACTCTAAATCAAGCACGGTTTGTGCTAGCCCCTTGAAACTTGACACAATAAAGTAGTTCTAAGTTCTATGTGTATGGTTTGTTTCCTCTTGAAGTAGCCCCAGGAGGGAGTGGTGAAACACACTTTCGTTTGAAACGGGTTACCAAGCTTCCAAAAAGCTACGAGTGTCCTGAAATCTCAGCATATGTTTTTTGACCCAATCTTGAAGATACTTGGTGATAATGAGCAGTACACCAATCCCACTGGGTTCAGCAAATTTCGTTCTTCTAGGTTGAAGCATTCGTTGGCAGTAATAATTTGAATTTTCAGGTTTCACTCTGTTTTCTCCTATATTGATAGATGAATTTGGAACTGCAAATCAAACACGGTTTGTGCTAGATCCTTGAAACTTGACACAATAAAGTAGTTCTAAGTTCTATCTGTATGGTTTGTGTCCAATTGAAGTTTCCCTAGGAGGGAGTGGTGAAACACACTTTCGTTTGGAAGAAGTTGCCAAGCTTCCAAAATACTACGAGTGTCCTGAAATCTCAGCATATGTTTTTTCACCCAATCTTGAAGATACTTGGTGGTAATGAGCAGTACACCAATCCCACTTGGCTCAGCCAATTTCGTTCTTCTAGGTTGAAGCATTCGTTTTGCAATAAGAGTTTGAATTTTCAGGTTTCACTCTGTTTTCTCCTATATTGATACATGAATTTGGAACTCTAAATCAAGCACGGTTTGTGCTAGCCCCTTGAAACTTGACACAATAAAGTAGTTCTAAGTTCTATCTTTATGGTTTGTATCCTCTTGAAGTTTCTCTAGGAGGGAGTGGTGAAACACACTTTCGTTTGAAACGGGTTGCCAAGCTTCCAAAAAACTACGAGTGTACTGAAATCTCAGCATATGTTTTTTCAAACAATCTTGAAGATACTTGGGGGTAATGAGCAGTACACCAATCCTACTTGACTCAGCAAATTTCTTCTTCTAGACTGAAGCATTCGTTTGCAATAAGAGTTTGAGTTTTCGGGTTTCACTCTGTTTTCTCCTATATTGATACATGAATTTGGAACTCTAAATCAAGCACGGTTTGTGCTAGCCCCTTGAAACTTGACACAATAAAGTAGTTCAAAGTTCTATCTGTACGATTTGTTTAATCTTGAAGTTACCCTAGGAAGGAGTGGTGAAGGACACTTTCGTTTGAAAGGGGTTGCCAAGCTTCCAAAAAACTACGAGTGTCCTGAAATCTCAGCATATGTTTTTTCACCCAATCTTGAAGATACTTGGTGGTAATGAGCAGTACACCAATCCCACTTGGCTAAGCAAATTTCGTTCTTCTAGGTTGAAGCATTCGTTTTCAATAAAAGTTTGAAATTTCGGGTTTCACGCTGTTTTCTCCTATATTTATACATGAATTTGGAACTCTAAATCAAGAACGGTTTGTGCTAGCCCCTTGAAACTTGACACAATAAAGTAGTTCTAAGTTCTATCTGTGTGGTTTGTTTCCTCTTGACGTTTCCCTAGGAAGGAGTGGTGAATCACACTTTCGTTTGGAAAAGGTTGCCAAGCTTCCAAAATACTACGAGTGTCCTGAAATCTCAGCATATGTTTTTTCACCCAATCTTGAAGATACTTGGTGGTAAAGAGCAGTACACCAATCCCACTTGGTTAAGCAAATTTCGTTCTTCTAGGTTGAAGCATTCGTTTTCAATAAAAGTTTGAAATTTCGGGTTTCACGATGCTTTCTCCTATATTTATACATGAATTTGGAACTCTAACTCAAACACGGTTTGTGCTAGCCCCTTGATACTTGACACAAAAAAGTAGTTCTAAGTTCTATGTGTATGGTTTGTTTCCTCTTGAAGTTTCCCTAGGAGGGAGTGGTGAAACACACTTTCGTTTGGAAGAGGTTGCCAAGCTTCCAAAATACTACGAGTGTCCTGAAATCTCAGCATATGTTTTTTCACCCAATCTTGAAGATACTTGGTCCTAATGAGCAGTACACCAATCCCACTGGGTTCAGAAAATTTCCTTCTTCTAGGTGAAGCATTCCTTGGCAGTAAGAGTTTGAATTTTCAGGTTTCACTCTGTCTTCTCCTATATTGATAGATGAATTTGGAACTCCAAATCAAACACGGTTTGTGCTAGCCCCTTGAAACTTGACACAATAAAGTAGTTCTAAGTTCTATCTGTATGGTTTGTGTCCTATTGAAGTTTCCCTAGGAGGGAGTTGCGAAACACACTTTCGTTTGGAAGAGGTTGCCAAGCTTCCAAAATACTACGAGTGTCCTGAAATCTCAGCATATGTTTTTTCACCCAATCTTGAAGATTCTTGGGGGTAATGAGCAGTACACCAATCCCACTTGACACAGCAAATTTCGTTCTTCTAGGTTGAGCATTCGTTTGCAATAAGAGTTTGAGTTTTCAGGTTTCACTCTGTTTTCTCCTATATTGATACATGAATTTTGGAACTCTAAATCAAGAACGGTTTGTGCTAGCCCCTTGAAACTTGACACAATAAAGTAGTTCTAAGTTATATCTGTACGGTTTGTTTCCTCTTGAAGTTGCCCTAGGAGGTAGTGGTGAAGCACACTTTCGTTTGAAAGGGGTTGCCAAGCGTCCAAAAAACTACGAATATCCTGAAATCTCAGCATATGTTTTTTCACCCAATCTTGAAGATACTTGGTGGTAATGAGCAGTACTCCAATCCCACTTGGCTCAGCAAATTTCGTTCTTCTAGGTTGAAGCATTCGTTTGCAATAAGAGTTTGAATTTTCAGGTTTCACTCTGTTTTCTCCTATATTGATACATGAATTTGGAACTCTAAATAAAGCACGGTTTGTGCTAGCCCCTTGAAACTTGACAAAATAAAGTAGTTCTAAGTTCTATCTGTATGGTTTGTGTCCTATGGAAGTTTCCCTAGGAGGGAGTTGCGAAACACACTTTCGTTTGGAAGAGGTTGCCAAGCTTCCAAAATATTACGAGTGTCCTGAAAACTCAGCATATGTTTTTTCACCCAATCTTGATGATACTTGGGGGTAATGAGGAGTACACCAATCCCACTTGACTCAGCAAATTTCGTTTTTCTAGGTTGAAGCATTCGTTTGCAATAACAGTTTGAGTTTTCAGGTTTCACTCTGTTTTCTCCTATATTGATACATGAATTTGGAACTCCAAATCAAACACGGTTTGTGCTAGCCCCTTGAAACTTGACACAAGAAAGTAGTTCTAAGTTCTATCTGTATGGTTTGTTTCCTCTTGAAGTTTCCCTAGGAGGGAGTGGTGAAACACACTGTCGTTTGGAAGAGGTTGCCAAGCTTCCAAAATACTACTAGTGTCCTGAAATCTCAGCATATGCTTTTTCACCCAATCTTGAAGATACTTGGTGGTAATGAGCAGTACATCAATCCCACTTGGCTCAGCAAATTTCGTTCTTCTAGGTTGAAGCATTCGTTTGCAATAAGAGTTTGAGTTTTCAGGTTTCACTCTGTTTTCTCCGATATTGATACATGAATTTGGAACCCTAAATCAAGAACGGTTTGTGCTAGCCCCTTGAAACTTGACACAATAAAGTAGTTCTAAGTTGTATCTGTATGGTTTGTGTCCAATTGAAGTTTCCCTAGGAGGGAGTGGTGAAACACACTTTCGTTTGGAAGAAGTTGCCAAGCTTCCAAAATACTAAGAGTGTCCTGAAATCTCAGCATGTGTTTTTTCACCCAATCTTGAAGATACTTGGTGGTAATGAGCAGTACACCAATCCCACTGTGTTCAGAAAATTTCCTTCTTCTAGGTGAAGCATTCGTTGGCAGTAAGAGTTTGAAATTTCAGGTTTCACTCTGTTTTCTCATATATTGATAGATGAATTTGGAACTCCAAATCAAACACGGTTTGTGCTAGCCCCTTGAAACTTGACACAATAAAGTAGTTCTAAGCTCTATCTGTATGGTTTGTGTCCTATTGAAGTTTCCCTATTAGGGAGTTGCGAAACACCCTTTCGTTTGGAGGAGTTTGACAAGCTTCCAAAATACTACGAGTGTCCTGAAATCTCAGCATATGCTTTTTCACCCAATCTTGAAGATACTTGGTGGTAATGAGCAGTACACCAATCCCACTCGCCTAAGCAAATTTCGTTCTTCTAGGTTGAAGCATTCGTTTTCAATAAAAGTTTGAAATTTCGGGTTTCACGATGTTTTCTCCTATATTGATACATGAATTTGGAACTCTAAATCAAAAACGGTTTGTGCTAGCCCCTTGAAACTTGACACAATAAAGTAGTTCTAAGTTCTATCTGTATGGTTTGTTTCCTCTTGAAGTAGCCCTAGGAGGGAGTGGTAAAATACACTTTCGTTTGAAACAGGTTGCCAAGCTTCCAAAAAGCTACGAGTGTCCTGAAATCTCAGCATATGTTTTTTCACCCAATCTTGAAGATACTTGGTGATAATGAGCAGTACACCAATCCCACTGGGTTCAGCGAATTTCGTTCTTCTAGGTTGAAGTATTCGTTGGCAGTAAGAGTTTGAATATTCAGGTTTCACTCTATTTTCTCCTATATTGATAGATGAATTTGGAACTCCAAATCAAACACTGTTTGTGCTAGCCCCTTGAAACTTGACACAATAAAGTAGTTTTAAGTTCTATCTGTATGGTTTGTGTCCAATTGAATTTTCCCTAGGAGGGAGTGGTGAAACACACTTTCGGTTGGAAGAGGTTGCCAAGCTTCCAAAATACTACGAGTGTCCTGAAATCTCAGCATATGTTTTTTCACCCAATCTTGAAGATACTTGGTGGTAATGAGCAGTACACCAAGCCCACTTGGCTCAGCAAAATTCGTTCTTCTAGGTTGAAGCATTCGTTTGCAATAAGAGTTTGAGTTTTCAGGTTTCACTCTGTTTTCTCCTATATTGATACATGAATTTGGAACTCTAAATCAAGCACGGTTTGTGCTAGCACCTTGAAACTTCACACAATTAAGTAGTTCTAAGTTATATGTATATGGTTTGTTTCCTCTTGAAGTAGCCCTAGGAGGGAGTGGTGAAACACACTTTCGTTTGAAACGGGTTGCCAAGCTTCCAAAAACCTACGAGTGTCCTGAAATCTCAGCATATGTTTTTTGACCCAATCTTGAAGATACTTGGTGATAATGAGCAGTACACCAATCCCACTGGGTTCAGCAAATTTCGTTCTTCTAGGTTGAAGCATTCGTTGGCAGTATAAATTTGAATTTTCAGGTTTCACTCTGTTTTCTCCTATATTGATAGATGAATTTGGAACTGCAAAATCAAACACGGTTTGTGCTAGATCCTTGAAACTTGACACAATAAAGTAGTTCTAAGTTCTATCTGTATGGTTTGTGTCCAATTGAAGTTTCCCTAGGAGGGAGTGGTGAAACACACTTTCGTTTGGAAGAAAGTTGCCAAGCTTCCAAAATACTACGAGTGTCCTGAAATCTCAGCATATGTTTTTTCACCCAATCTTGAAGATACTTGGTGGTAATGAGCAGTACACCAATCCCACTTGGCTCAGCCAATTTCGTTCTTCTAGGTTGAAGCATTCGTTTTGCAATAAGAGTTTTGAATTTTCAGGTTTCACTCTGTTTTCTCCTATATTGATACATGAATTTGGAACTCTAAATCAAGCACGGTTTGTGCTAGCCCCTTGAAACTTGACACATAAAGTAGTTCTAAGTTCTATCTTTTATGGTTTGTTATCCTCTTGAAGTTTCTCTAGGAGGGAGTGGTGAAACACACTTTCGTTTGAAACGGGTTGCCAAGCTTCCAAAAAAACTACGAGTGTACTGAAATCTCAGCATATGTTTTTCAAACAATCTTGTAAGATACTTGGGGGTAATGAGCAGTACACCAATCCCACTTGACTCAGCAAATTTCTTCTTCTAGACTGAAGCATTCGTTTGCAATAAGAGTTTGAGTTTTCGGGTTTCACTCTGTTTTCTCCTATATTGATACATGAATTTGGAACTCTAAATCAAGCACGGTTTGTGCTAGCCCCCTTGAAACTTGACACAATAAAGTAGTTCAAAGTTCTATCTGTACGATTTGTTTAATCTTGAAGTTACCCTAGGAAGGAGTGGTGAAGGACACTTTCGTTTGAAAGGGGTTGCCAAGCTTCCAAAAAACTACAAGTGTCCTGAAATCTCAGCATATGTTTTTTCACCCAATCTTGAAGATACTTGGTGGTAATGAGCAGTACACCAATCCCACTTGGCCTAAGCAAATTTCGTTCTTCTAGGTTGAAGCATTCGTTTTCAATAAAAGTTTGAAATTTCGGGTTTCACGATGCTTTCTCCTATATTTATACATGAATTTGGAACTCTAACTCAAACACGGTTTGTGCTAGCCCCTTGATACTTGACACAAAAAAGTAGTTCTAAGTTCTATGTGTATGGTTTGTTTCCTCTTGAAGTTTCCCTAGGAGGGAGTGGTGAAACACACTTTCGTTTGGAAGAGGTTGCCAAGCTTCCAAAATACTACGAGTGTCCCTGAAATCTCAGCATATGTTTTTTCACCCAATCTTGAAGATACTTGGTCCTAATGAGCAGTACACCAATCCCACTGGGTTCAGAAAATTTCCTTCTTCTAGGTGAAGCATTCCTTGGCAGTAAGAGTTTGAATTTTCAGGTTTCACTCTGTTTTCTCCTATTTTGATAGATGAATTTGGAACTCCAAATCAAACACGGTTTGTGCTAGCCCCTTGAAACTTGACACAATAAAGTAGTTCTAAGTTCTATCTGTATGGTTTGTGTCCTATTGAAGTTTCCCTAGAAAGGAGTTGCGAAACACCCTTTCGTTTGGAGGAGTTTGACAAGCTTCCAAAATACTACGAGTGTCCTGAAATCTCAGCATATGTTTTTTCACCCAATCATGAAGATACTTGGGGGTAATGAGCAGTACACCAATCCCACTTGGCTAAGCAAATTTCGTTCTTCTAGGTTGAAGCATTCGTTTTCAATAAAAGTTTGAAATTTCGGGTTTCATGATGTTTTCTCCTATATTGATACATGAATTTGGAACTCTAAATCAAGAACGGTTTGTGCTAGCCCCTTGAAACTTGACACAATAAAGTAGTTCTAAGTTCTATCTGTACGGTTTTTTTCCTCTTGAAGTTTCTCTAGGAGGGAGTGGTGAAACACACTTTCGTTTGAAAAACGTTGCCAAGCTTCCAAAATACTACGAGTGTCCTGAAATCTCAGCATATGTTTTTTCACCCAATCTTGAGGATACTTGGGGGTAATGAGCAGTACACCAATCCCACTTGACTCAGCAAATTTCGTTCTTCTAGGTTGAAGCATTCGTTTGCAATAAGAGTTTGAGTTTTCAGGTTTCACTCTGTTTTCTCCTATATTGATACAGAATTTGGAACTCTAAATCAAGAACGGTTTGTGCTAGCCCCTTGAAACTTGACACAATAAAGTAGTTCTAAGTTCTATCTGTACGGTTTTTTTCCTCTTGAAGTTGCCCTAGGAGGGAGTGGTGAAGCACACTTTCGTTTGAAAGGGGTTGCCAAGCTTCCAAAAAACTACGAGTGTCCTGAAATCTCAGAATATGTTTTTTCACCCAATCTTGAAGATACTTGGTGGTAATGAGCAGTACACCAATCCCACTTGGGCTAAGCAAATTTCGTTCTTCTAGGTTGAAGCATTCGTCTTCAATAAAAGTTTGAAATTTCGGGTTTCACGCTGTTTTCTCCTATATTTATACATGAATTTGGAACTCTAACTCAAACACGGTTTGTGCTAGCCCCTTGAAACTTGACACAATAAAGTAGTTCTAAGTTCTATCTGTATGGTTTGTTTCCTCTTGAAGTTTCCCTAGGAGAGAGTGGTGAAACACACTTTCGTTTGGAAAAGGTTGCCAAGCTTCCAAAATACTACGAGTATCCTGAAATCTCAGCCTATGTTTTCTCACCCAATCTTGAAGAGACTAGGTGATAATGAGCAGTACACCAATCCCACTGGGTTCAGCAAATTTCGTTCTTCTAGGTTGAAGCATTCGTTGGCAGTAAGAGTTTGAATTTTCAGGTTTCACTCTGTCTTCTCCTATATTGATAGATGAATTTGGAACTCCAAATCAAACACGGTTTGTGCTAGCCCCTTGAAACTTGACACAATAAAGTAGTTCTAAGTTCTATCTGTATGGTTTGTGTCCTATTGAAGTTTCCCTAGGAGGGAGTTGCGAAACACACTTTCGTTTGGAAGAGGTTGCCAAGCTTCCAAAATACTACGAGTGTCCTGAAATCTCAGCATATGTTTTTTCACCCAATCTTGAAGATACTTGGGGTAATGAGCAGTACACCAATCCCACTTGACTCAGCAAATTTCGTTTTTCTAGGTTGAAGCATTCGTTTGCAATAAGAGTTTGAGTTTTCAGGTTTCACTCTGTTTTCTCCAATATTGATACATGAATTTGGAACTCTAAATCAAGAACGGTTTGTGCTAGCCCTTTGAAACTTGACACAATAAAGTAGTTCTAAGTTCTATCTGTTCGGTTTGTTTCCTCTTGAAGTTGCCCTAGGATTGAGTGGTGAAGAACACTTTCGTTTGAAAGGGGTTGCCAAGCTTCCAAAAAACTACGAGTGTCCTGAAATCTCAGCATATGTTTTTTCACCCAATCTTGAATATACTTGGTGGTAATGAGCAGTACACCAATCCCACTTGGCTAAGCAAATTTCGTTCTTCTAGGTTGAAGCATTCGTTTTCAATAACAGTTTGAGTTTTCAGGTTTCCACTCTGTTTTCTCCTATATTTATACATGAATTTGGAACTCTAACTCAAACACGGTTTGTGCTAGCCCCTTGAAACTTGACACAATAAAGTAGTTCTAAGTTCTATCTGTATGGTTTGTGTCCTATTGAAGTTTACCTAGGAGGGAGTTGTGAAACACACTTTCGTTTGGAAGAGGTTGCCAAGCTTCCAAAATACTACGAGTGTAGTGAAATCTCAGCATATGTTTTTTTACCCAATCTTGAAGATACTTGGTGGTAATGAGAAGTACACCAATCCCACTTGACTCAGCAAATTTCGTTCTTCTAGGTTGAAGCATTCGTTTGCAATAACAGTTTGAGTTTTCAGGTTTCACTCTGTTTTCTCCTATATTGATACATGAATTTGGAACTCTAAATCAAGCACGGTTTGTGCTAGCCCCTTGAAACTTGACACAATAAAGTAGTTCTAAGTTCTATCTGTACGGTTTGTCTCCTCTTGACGTTGCCCTAGGAGGGAGTGGTGAAGCACACTTTCGTTTGAAAGTGGTTGCCAAGCTTCCAAAAAACTACGAGTGTCCTGAAATCTCAGCAAATGCTTTTTCACCCAATCTTGAAGATACTTGGTGGTAATGAGCAGTACACCAATCCCACTTGGCTAAGCAAATTTCGTTCTTCTAGGTTGAAGCATTCGTTTTCAATAACAGTTTGAAGTTTCGTGTTTCACGATGTTTTCTCCTATATTTATACATGAATTTGGAACTCTAACTCAAACACGGTTTGTGCTAGCCCCTTGAAACTTGACACAATAAAGTAGTTCTAAGTTCTATCTGTATGGTTTGTTTCCTCTTGAAGTTTCCCTAGGCGGGAGTGGTGAAACACACTTTCGTTTGGTAGAGGTTGCCAAGCTTCCAAAATACTACGAGTGTCCTGAAATCTCAGCATATGTTTTTTAACCCAATCTTGAAGATACTTGGTGGTAATGAGCAGTACACCAATCCCACTTGGCTCAGCAAATTTCGTTCTTCTAGGTTGAAGCATTCGTTTGCAATAAGAGTTTGAATTTTCAGGTTTCACTCTGTTTTCTCCTATATTGATACATGAATTTGGAACTCTAAATCAAGCACGGTTTGTGCTAGCCCCTTGAAACTTGACACAATAAAGAAGTTCTAAGTTCTATCTGTATGGTTTGTTTCCTCTTGAAGTCGCCCTAGGAGGAGTGGTGAAACACATTTTCGTTTGAAACGGGTTGCCAAGCTTCCAAAAAACTACGAGTGTCCTGAAATCTCAGCGTATGTTTTTTCACCCAATCTTGAAGATACTTGGGGGTAATGAGCAGTACACCAATCTCACTTGACTCAGCAAATTTCGTTCTTCTAGGTTGAAGCATTCGTTTGCAATAAGAGTTTGAGTTTTCAGGTTTCACTCTGTTTTCTCCTATATTGATACATGAATTTGGAACTCTAAATCAAGAACGGTTTGTGCTAGCCCCTTGAAACTTGACACAATAAAGTAGTTCTAAGTTCTATCTGTATGGTTTGTTTCCTCTTGAAGATTCCCTAGGAGGGAGTGGTTAAACACACTTTCGTTTGGAAGAGGTTGCCAAGCTTCCAAAATACTACGAGTGTCCTGAAATCTCAGCATATTCTTTTTCACCCAATCTTGAAGATACTTGGTGGTAATGAGCAGTACATCAAAACCACTTGGCTCAGCAAATTTCGTTCTTCTAGGTTGAAGCATTCGGTTGCAATAAGAGTTTGAA